>NC_060126.1:480897434-481147434 GCF_021461395.2 Schistocerca americana
CAGTTCAAATCTCCATCCAGCCGATTTATTTTTGTGTATGCTCTGTAAATCACCGAAGGCGGTTTCCTTCATAACTCCCTTGAATGGGTACTTCCCCAATCAGAGACTGTGATTCGTCTTTAACGGCCACGTCGTCGACGGGGCATGGGACCCTAATTTGGAAATTTGTGGTAAGTTCCTACGGGACCAAGCTGCCGAGGAATCGGTATCGGTCCCTAGGCTTACACCTCTCTTACCCCTCCCCCCCCCCCCCCCCCACACACACACACGCCTGAGGGAGGACTCGAACCTCCGTTGGGGGCAGCCGCGCGAACCGTGGCAAGGCGCCCATAGACCGCTGGCTGGAACCTAATCTCTAATCTTCCATCTTTCTTCCACGCCCCATATGTGGTCCAATCCGAGATTGTGATGTCCTTAATGAACACGTCGTCGACAGGTCTTTCGTCCACATCTCTTACGCGATCCTGTCACATTAATATGACCACCTGTCAAAGGTCGAATAACCACCTTTTACACTGCGGATCTCTGCGAGATTTGCAGAAAGAGAATCCGCGAGGTTCTGGAAGGTACCAAAAGAGATGCGAAGCCACGGCGTCTCTAGTGCTGTGGGCAGCTGCGGTAGGTTTCTCGGTTGAGGAGCCACGTAACGAACATTTATTTTGCAAAAACAGACATAATGTTTGCAGGGATACCGCAATCACTTTTTTATGCAATGTTACTTATAATCCGTCTTGATTGCAAAATATTTATTCATATGACCGGTTTCGGTTCCTCTAGAACCATCTTCAGATCTGCAAATTTCGGTTACAGGAGTAACCCGTCCACACACAGCAACCTTCACATGCTGCGTCACATTCCATGTATTGCTGTGTGTGGACGGGTTACTCCTGTAACCGAAATTTGCAGATCTGAAGATGGCTCTAGAGGAACCGAAACCGGTCATATGAATAAATATTTTGCAGTCAACACGGATTATAAGTAACATTGAACATTCATTAATTTATTAACATTAGAGAGTAACCCACCGCATAGTAAATAAGGCGGGTCCTTTGCTACTAAAAATTAATAACAAGCTGCAGAGAAAGAGTCTTCGTCTTGTACATAATTACATTATTAATTTAAAAAAAAAGAAACATCTGTTAACATAAAGGAAATTTTGGTAAAGAAAATATGTTTACGGCATTCTTTAGAAGAAATAATAGGGGAAATGAAAGATTTAGATAGTAAAAAGAGATCCTTTTACCTGGCTGTTTCAAGCAGGTCTTCGGTAAACACTTCGAGCCTGTCTCACCTGATTCAGCATTTCTATTCTGCTATGGTTACTACTGTATGTAAGCGTGAGATTAATTCTACGTGGTTTGTGTGTGAGGATTAACAGTTCTGTTTGTTACTGCAACTACTCCCTCCATTTGCCTCCGCCATAAGCGGGAGAGAAGCCTCCAAAGGGTGACCATGAGCCTCGTCTTCCCGAAAAGGCACTTCATATCTTACGATAATGCATACGTATGTTTCTGTAAATTATTATAAAATTCACTTGTTTAACAGTTTGCGTCTTACACAATTTACGTATTACGCTATTACATGTTTGAAATTAATGATCCAGAAAACTAAAGAATTACTTCTTTTACTTTGTACAAACAGGAAAATTCGTTGTTTTATTTATTACCGCTGCCTTACTCCTAAATTAAATTTATATGTTGGTTGGTTGATTTGGGGGAGGGGACCAAATACCGAGGTCATCGGTCCCATCGGATTGGGGAAGGGTAGGGAAGGAGGTCGGCCATGCCCTTTCAAAGAAATCATCCCGACATCTGCCTGAAATGACTTAGCGAAATCACGAAGAACCTAAATCAGGATGGCCGGACGTGGGTGTGAACCGTCGTCTTCCAGAATGCAAGTCCAGTGTGCTAACCACTGCGCCACCTCACTCGATATAATGTGTGTATTACTTATAGTATTGAACAGTCGCGTGATTCGCTACTATGCCGTATCTGTATCTGGTGATACTGATGTGTTCACGTCATCTTCTGTTTCCATATCCCCATGTATCATGTTCTGGTGTAGGATTTGTGGTGGTGATGTTGTATATGATCGTTGCTGCTTGTACGTATTGTGTGGCACTGTTGATTTTTCAGCAATGGTCTGGTTAAGCATGCTCCATTTAACCGAGTCTCTTAAAGCTTGCCATATGTCTTCTATTTCTGTCTTACGTTTGGTTCAAATGGCTCTGAGCACTATGGGACTTAACTTCTGAGGTCATCAGCCCCTAGAACGTAGAACTACTTAAACCTAACTAACCTAAGGATACCACACACATCCATGCCCGAGGCAGGATTCGAACCTGCGACCGTAGCGGTCGCGCGGTTCCAGACTGTAGCGCCTAGAACCGCTCGGCCACTCTGGCCTCCGAGCCAAAAATATCCTTTTAGAATGGGAAGAGTTACCCCAGAATATAATACCATACGACATAAGCCAATGAAAATAAGCGAAGTACACTAATTTTCGTGGCGAACGATCAGTCAGTTCAGATACCGTTCGAATAGTAAAAATGGCAGCATTAAGTCTTTGAACAAGATCCTGATCGTGGGCTTTCACGACAGTTTACTATCTATCTGAACACCTAGAAATTTGAACTGTTCAATTTCGCTAATCATATGCCCATTCTGTGAAATTAAAACGTCAGGTTTTGTTGAAATGTGTATTAGAAACTTACTATGATTTAGCGTTAGTTTATTTACTACAAGCCACGAACTTAGGTCATGAAGTGCACTATTTGAAACCGAGCCATTGTGGCACACAACATCCTTTACTACCAAGCATGTCTGAGCCTCAATCGTTTCCGGATGTTCGCGAAGAAGGAGAAGATCCGACGACGCTTATCAGATGTTTCCCATTCTTTTCGCGATGTCTCAAGCTTTCAAAGAGTTAATCGGCGTTTTCCTGTAATATGCTTCTCTGCTTTCTCGTGAACCTTGTCCAGTCTTCCACGTTTTGAGCCAGTATGCTGCCGTTCTGTGACCAATTGTTATGAGAATGACGTATGTTGCAAATAAACGCTTAGGGCTTCCAGGGACGTGGTGCAAATACGCCAGACGTTCTGAGCAACACCTCAGAGCGGCTTTCTGGATCGTGAGTGACCGTCGATGTGCCCGGGCACTTGTTGCGAAGCACGTAATAGACTCGAAGAGGGCTGTATGATACATTCTTAGTGTCTGCAATGGTAGTCCGTAGTGATTTGAGTTTAGTGTGACACGTTTGTACGTTAGTCTTGTTGCTTTTTCAGTTGTGAGTCTTATGTACTCGTTGAATGTTAATCTTTCTTCGAGGTATATGCCTAGGTACCTTGCTGTTACTTTCCTCTGTCATTTAGTCTATTGGTGGGGTTTCTCTGCAGTGCCCCTTTGATCAGTAAATATACTGCCTTGCTTGTCGCAATCGAGAGCCTTGTTATGGCTTCACCAGTTACTTACATTTACAAGGAGCTGTGTAGCATTGCTTTCGAGTGGCGCTCTCTAGTTTGCAGTTATTACTTCTAGCAGGTCGTCACCATAGGCAACTACACACTTAAATCTGTTATCTTTTCCCAGATGATTCAGGAATGTTTCTGTGGCAGAATCCCAGAAAATTGGCCCGCATATTGACCCTTGTGAGCATTCTTCAGTTATTTTCTTATTTTCGTGTTTGCCATAATTGAGTAAGCTGTTGCATAGAGCTGTTGGGGTCTCCATCTCTCGTAGCCTTGCGAACAAGGCCGGAGACGTCTAGATATAGTTGGGGTCACTGACGTGGAATGGAGAGGAGACAGTGATCTCTGGTCAGATGCGTATAAGGAAATATCAACAGCAGCACAAAATGATGTAACGGGAGAAGCATTCGTTATGAATAGATAGGTAGGGCAGAGAGTGTGTTACTATGAACAGTTCAGTCAGTGACAGGCTTGTTCTTACCAGAATAGACAGCAAACATCGACAACGATAGTTCAGGTACACATGCCCACGTCGCAAGCTAACGAAGAGATAAAGAAAGCATATGAGAATACTGAGCTGGTAATTTAGTACATAAAGGGAGATGAAAATCTAGTATTCATGGGGAACTTGAATGCGGTTGTAGGGGAAGGAGTAGAAGAAAGCGTTGGGTGACTATGGGCTTAGTACCAGGAATGAGAGAGAAGAAAGTCTAATTGAGTTCTGCAATAAGTTTCAGCTAGTAATAACCAATACTCCGTTCAAGAATCACAAGAGGAGAAGGTATACTGGGAAAAGACCTGGAGATACGGAAGATTTCAGTTACATTACATAACGGTGCGGCAGAGGTTCCGAAATCAGTCCGTGGATTGTAAGGCATACCCAGGAGTAGGAATACACTCAAATCACAATGTAGTAGTGATGCAGAGTGGGATAAAGTTTAAGAGATTAGTCAGGAAGAATCAGTATGGAAAAAAGTGGAACAAGAAAGTACTAAGCAATGAAAAGATACCCTTGAAGTTCTCTGAGGCTATAGGTACTGCGATAATGAAGTGCTCACTAGGAAGTTTAGTTGGAGAGGAATAAACATCTCCAAAAAGGGAAATCACTGAAGTTCGGAAGAACAGCATAGGTACAAAGAAGGTAACTGCGCAGAAGGCAAGAGGAACAGAAGAAATACTTCGGTTGTTGGATGAAAGAAGGAAGCACAAAAATGTTCAGGAAAATTCAGGAACAGAGAAATACAAGTCGCTTAGGAATGAAATATAGGATGTGCAGGGAAGCTAAGACGAAATGGCTACATGGAAAATGTGAAGAAATCTAAAAAGAAATGACTGTAGGAAGGTCTGACACAGCATATAGAAAAACAAAACAACCTTCGGTGAAATTAAAAACAAGGGCAGTAACATTAATAGTGAAACGGGAATTAAATGAAGAGTAGAGAGCGGACGAATGGAAAGAGTCATTGCATGCCTCTATGAGGGATAAGGTTTGTCTGATGTTATAGAAGAAGAAACAGGAGTTGATTTAGAAAAGATAGGGGATCCAGTATTAGAATCACAATTTGAGACAGCTTTGGAGGACTTAAGATCAATAAGGCAAAGGGATAGATAACATCCGATCAGAATTTCTAAAATCATTGCGGGAAGTGGCAACAAAATGACTATTCACATTGGTGCGTAGAATGTATGAACCTGGCGTCAAACCATCTGACATGTGGAAAAAGTCATCCACATAATTCCTATGACTGCAGGAGCTGACAAGTGCAAAATTTATCGGAGAATCAGCTTAACAACTCATGCATACAAGTTGCGGACAAGAGTAATATACAGAAGAATGGGAAAGAAGACTGAAGATGTGTTACATGACGATCATTTTGGCTTTAGGAAAGGAAAAGGGAACAGAGAGGCGATTAAGACGTCGCGATTGATCGTGGAAATGAGACTAAAGAAAAATCAAGACACGTTCATAGGATTTTTCGACCTGGAAAAAGTGTTCGACAATGTCAAATGGGGCAAGATGTTAGAAATTCTCAGGAAAATAGGGTAAGCCGTATGGGGAGACGGGTAATATGCAATACGTACAAGAACCAAGAGGGAACGATAAGAGTGGACGAAATGTTCTAATGTGTGTGAAATCTTATGGGACTTAACTGCTAAGGTCATCAGTCCCTAAGCTTACACACTACTAAACCTAAATTATCCTAAGGACAAACACACACACCAATGCTCGAGGGAGGGCTCGAGCCTCCGCCGGAACCAACCGCACAGTCCATGACTGCAGCGCCTCAGACCGCTAGGCTAATACCGCGCGGCAAGAGTGGACGACCAAGAACTAAGTGCAAGGAGTGAAAAGAATATAAGAGAGAGATGTAGTGTTTCGCCCGGGTTGTTTAAGCTATACGTCGAAGAAGCAGTGATAGTAAAGATTGAAATGGTATCAAAGATAAGATTTGCTAATGACATTGCTGTACCTGAGTGAAAGTGAAGATGATTTACAGGATATGCTGAATGGAATGAACAGTGTAATGGATACAGAATATGAATTGAGGGTAAATCGAAGAAAGAGGAAAGTAATGAGAAGTAGGAGGAATGAGAATTGCGAGAAACTTCACATCATTACTGGTGATCACGAAGTAGATGAAGATAAGGAAGCAAGGAAGCAAAATAACCCATGATGGACGGAGCAAAGAGGATATGAAAGGTAGACTAACAATGACGAAGAGGCATTCCTGGGCAAAAGGAGTCTACTAGTATCAATTATTGGCTTTAATTTGAGAAATACATTTTTGAAAATTTACGTTTGGAATACCGTATCCTATGGTGGTGAAGGATGGACAGCGGGAACAACGGAACAGATGATAATCGAAGCATTTCAGATGTGGTGCTATAGAGGAATGTTGAAAATTAAGTGGTCTGATATGGTAAGGAATGAGGAGGTTATGTGCAGAATAGAAGAAGACAACACTGACAAGGAGAAGGGACAGGATGAAAGGACAGCTGTTAACCCTTTCGTGAGCCGTGGGAAACATGCTTCCCACTACAGTGAACTCGCTCCTAGTCCCGTGGGATTCACAGTTCCCACCTCTGTACGGTGCTACCACCTAGTGAACAGTATAGGGTACTACTTCCAATCGAAGTTCCCGCCGTTTTTGCTGTACCTTCGCTCAGAGGCATTGTATAGCTGAGTGTTGCTCTGTAAAGGAGCCTTTCAGTGCTGTTTGCGTGACATTTTGTGATTTTTTTTTTTTTTTTTTTTTTTTTTTTTACTCAAAGCTATAGTATAAGGTAAATACTTTTGATTTACCCAAATTTATGAAGGAAAACGTAAAATTGGAACGAGGAGAATTCCAGTTTGAAACAAAAGGAGCCATCTGCAGGAAAATGAATGGATAACCATCCAGTCAATTTCCTGTCCTCAATTCATGACCCATGAGAAACAGCCACAGTGAAAAGGAAAAACAAGGACGGTACTAGTACAGAGATTTCTTGTCCTGAAGTTGTGGCAGAATACAACAAAATAATGGGTGGTGTCGGTAAGTTTGATCAATTACGAGAAAGGTATGCCATTGGCAGACGTTCTGTAAAATGGTGGCACAGAATATTTTATTTCCTGGTGGTTGTTGCTGCAGTGAACAGTTCTATCCTGTGGAAAATAGGTAAAAGAGAAAGTGGACAGCATGATCAGCTAACATACAGGATCCATCTAGCAAGAGAATTGATCGCTGGCTTCTCATCCCAAAAAAGGCGTGGACAAAAACCTGTCTTTCTGGCAAAAAGGGGTAAAGTACCTGAAGATTTTCGTCATGTGGCTGTAGGGGAGCATCGACCCATTTTAGAAGAAACCTACTAGACGTGCATTCATTGTAGTACCAAAGCTGCGGAAAAGAGCACTCGCTGTGTTTGTACATATTGTCAAATACCACTTTGCATAGACCCATGTTTCAGAAAATTTCATGGCAAGTAACTGTGAACAATCATTGTAACAAGAGAAGTAAATTTATCAAATAAATATGACATATATTGAAAAAGTTGTTTTTGTCATTTAACTCCAAGGAACGGCAGTGGGAAGAATACTTCCCACCTTGTTGTGTGACCTCACTTTCACAGTTGGAGCAAATTTGATATTCTGTATGATAAATACACCTATTTGTTAACTACTATCTGCTCTCCGTTCATTAAAAAAAAACTACAATAATTTTGCCCACGAAAGGGTTAAGACATCAGGGAATAACCTCCGTAGTACTAAAGGGAGCTGTAGAGGGTATAAACTGTGGTGGAAAACAGAGTGTGGAATACATCCAGCAAACAATTGAGGATCTACTCAGATATGGCAGGTAAAAGCAATACGTGACAGGCCGCATCAAACCAGTCAAAAGACTGATGACTCAGGCCGAAGAAAAGCCCTCTTTTTTTTAAGCTGATAATCTGGCAGAGTGACAACAATAACGTACTGGCCCTGCTCGCTGGTCAAGCTTGCACCACTTCTCCAGTACCCACATTCTCTCATCAGCTGCCTCTGCGGAACGGTTTTCACATTTCCTTCGCTCGCAAAGCGCTCCGCTCCGCAGCGCAGCCCTGGCGGCAGCATCAGCCTCCCTGCCCCCCCCCCCCCCCCCCCCGCCATCCAGCCCCTGTGAATGTCTTTACGGCGGACGCCTCAGCGGGAGAACGACGCTAGATAAGAGCGGGGCCCGCCGCGGCTTTTAGGGAGGCGTCGCCGCGGACGTCGTCTCTGGGTGACGCCGTCATTGGCGCCAGTGCAGTGGCGCCGGCGCCGCCAGTGCTCGGTGCTGGTGGGGTGGGGTGGGGAGGGGAGGGGGCGTCGCGACGCTCGAAACCCGCGGCACGTAGCGCGCGCCGGCCGCCGGTGATTAACTGCGCCGCGTCGCCGGCAGGGCGCGCCCGTCTGCCGATGCGCCTTCCAATTCCGCTCTCCTCCGGTAAACAATACCGGGAACACCGCCCCGATATTGAACTCGCCTCCTCGGAGGCCCATCCGTCTCTGGAATGTCAGTCCTTATTCGCCGGAGGAGCTGGCACAACCGCGACTGACCGACGCGCACGGGTAATCTTAGAGATTCTTTGAAAGAATTCATTTATCTGTGTGAGGCGACTTTTCATTTGATAAAGATAACCCAACCCTATGGATCGTTTCGGTATCGCTGTGTTTTATTGTACATAGCACTTTTAGAGTTCGTATACTCTTACCTTTCCGTGGCTCTAGAGCTCGGCCTCAGAACTCGCTATAAGCGGCTAAAACAAAGTCTCAATAATGAGACATACCGCAGCTGTTTTAATTTGTTTAAATATTTGTTGGAACAGTCTCGTTGCTCGGTAACGAGTTTCCATCACGAACAGCTGCTAGCATGAGTTCCTTAGAAGTAGATACCTTAGGGGTTGCGAAGCAACTCAAATCGCTTGATACGGGCAAGCCTTCAGGTCCAGATTGTATACCGATTAGGTTCCTTTCAGATTACGCCGATACAATAGCTCCCTACTTAGCAATCATATACAACCGCTTGCTCACCGATAGATCTGTACCTACAGATTGGAAAATTGCGCAGGTCGCACCAGTGTTTAGGAAGGGTAGTAGGAGTAATCCATCGAACTACAGACCTATATCATTGACGTCGGTTTGCAGTAGGGTTTTGGAGCATACACTGTATTCAAACATTATGGATCAGCTCGAAGGGAACGATCTATTGATACGTAATCAGCATGTTTTCAGAAAATATCGTTCCTGTGCAACGCATCTAGCTCTTTATTCACACGAAGTAATGGCCGCTATCGACGGGGGATCTCAAGTTGATTCCGTATTTCTAGATTTCCGGAAAGCTTTTGACACCGTTCCTCACAAGCGACTTCTAATCAAGCTGCGGGCCTATTGGGTATCGTCTCAGTTGTGCGACTGGATTCGTGATTTACTGTCAGGAAGGTCGCAGTTCGTAGTAATAGACGGCAAATCATCGAGTAAAACTGAAGTGATATCAAGTGTTCCCCACGGAAGCGTCCTGGGACCTCTGCTGTTCCTGAGCTATATAAATGACCGGGGTGACAATCTGAGCAGTTCTCTTAGGTAGTTCGCAGATGATGCTGTAATTTACCGTCTAGTAAGGTCATCCGAAGACCAGTATCAGGTGCAAAGCGATTTAGAAAAGATTGCTGTATGGTGTGGCAGGTGGCAGTTGACGCTAAATAACGAAAAGTGTGAGGTGATCCACATGAGTTCCAAAAGAAATCCGTTGGAATTCGATTACTCGATAAATAGTACAATTCTCAAGGCTGTCAATTCAACTAAGTACCTGAGTGTTAAAGTTACGAACAACTTAAGTTGGAAAGACCACACAGATAACATTGTGGGGAAGGCGAGCCAAAGGTTGCGTTTCATTGGCAGGACACTTAGAAGATGCAACAAGTCCACTAAAGAGACAGCTTACACTACACTCGTTCGTCCTCTGTTAGAATATTGCTGCGCGGTGTGGGATGTTTACCAGTTGGGATTGACGGAGGACATCGAAAGAGTGCAAAAAAGGGCAGCTCGTTTTGTCTTATCACGTAATAGGGAAGAGAGTGTGGCAGGTATGATACGCGAGTTGCGATGGAAGTCATTAAAGCAAAGACGTTTTTCGTCGCGGCGAGATCTGTTCACGAAATTTCACTCACCAACTTTCTCTTCCGAATACGAAAATATTTTGTTGAGCCCAACCTACATAGGTAGGAATGATCATCAAAATAAAATAAGAGAAATCAGAGCTCGAACAGAAAGGTTTAGGTGTTCGTTTTGAAACGTCCGCTTTGAACAATTGTACAAGACTGTGCTTAACCTGACACACAATATTTTGTTAGCGCAACGCAATCTGACTTTCAAACATCTCTACAAAAGAATGGCCCTGACTAACATTAACCTATACGTTTCACAAATCACTTACCTCACAAAAATCTTCGCTGCTCAAGCTACTGCAATACAGCGAGCGCCACTACTGCCAGCTAAATAAAAGATTCAAACTACTGAAGGCACTAACTACTGATAGGGATAGTTAGCAAATGAAAGATATTAATAGAGAACAAACAATGTATTTACCTTGATATCATCATATATAAATATATCAGTTCATGAAAAATTACAAAACTCCGCCATCTCTCTCCCCACATCCACCACTGCTGGCGGCTCACCTCCAACTGCGCAACGCTACGCGCTGTTCACAGCCAGCTGCCTCTGCCCAACACTACAATGGCAGACAACAATGCAAACTAGCCACAGACTGCACACAGCACAGCCAGTGATTTTCATATTGAGCGCTACGTAACGTTGCCAATAAGAAAACATAAACAGCCTACTTACATAGAGAAAACATAAACAGTCTACTTACATAGCCCCCATGCTCCCCACAAAAAATTTTACAAAATTTTTTTGGGCAGTGCCCAATAATGATTTGATAAAATTTTTCATAATTACAATAACAAAGAAATCAAATGCACACACTTATTGATACAATGTTGGTCAAAAGCTAAAATTTTCTCACAGTCCATAAAGACAGTCCTAATCGTACATAACAGTAGAATAGCAGTGTTTTTTCTCAAAGTCTGAGCAGTAAAAGAAAATGCACCCGGAAGTAGTGGATTTCCGTGCAGTCTTGAAGAAGTAGTGTTGTCCTTCCAATGGAAAGACAGTGCTGACCCACAGCAGAGTCATTCGACGTTTTGAAGAATATTGGTAGGTAAGTCATCACAGAGCAGACCCACTGTAGTCCTGGTAGAGATTACGGTATTGGTGGGCCACCAGAGGTGCAGATCCACTGTAGTCCTTGTAGAGATAATGGTATTGGTGGGCCACCAGAGATGCAGACCCACTGTAGTCCTTGTAGAGATAATGGTATTGGTGGGCCACCAGAGATGCAGACCCACTGTAGTCCTTGTAGAGATAATGGTATTGGTGGGCCACCAGAGATGCAGACCCACTGTAGTCCTTGTAGAGGTAATGGTATTGGTGGGCCACCAGAGATGCAGACCCACTGTAGTCCTTGTAGAGATGGCCAGCAGCCATCTGTTGTGACTGTGCAGGTGCACAATCACCATTGAAGAGTCTTGCGGATAATATAGCAAGTCCATAAACCACCACTTGTGCACTCACAAAGTTTTTGAAATTGTCCTTCGAACCAGCAATGCTGTCATCCAGTCCCTTGCTGAGCTATTAACACACGTGCAAACACTAACAGTCCCTACTTCTCACATATTGTCCACATACTATGACCAACAGAAACGTGTGCAGTGAAATGTAACTAACAAGTTAATAATGTCATGAACTGGTGACAATTACAATTCTATAACATAAGAATACAATTACAAAGGTACAAAATACATCATTAAAAACATAATAATACAGATAACATTTGTAGTACAGGCTTTACAAAAGAATAGAAATAAACATATACATCAGTGGAATTATGACATGAGTACATACATAAAGGATCACAATAACTTTTGAAACATCAACTTCACACATGAGCATTGAACAGAATAAATAATGTGTAAGCATATTTATAAGGTAAATAACATATTATGAATGCCAATTATATTTGAGGATAACAGTATTCCTCATCATAGTGAATGTAGCTTAATATTAATAGAAGAAAAAATTCTATGAAACTACACAGAGACAGGAAGAAAACAAATACACAAGGGTACACACACACATAGTGGGATAACACCAATAGGAAAGGACAGGGTTCGTTGTCAGTGTAACATGTGGTACTGCAGTCCAACCCAAAACTTCATATATCTTTCCTCTTATTTCATCCTTTGCTTCCACCAAAAAAAAATTCTATCTAAGCATGCTTTCTGTATTTATATGTTCACACATTTCTTACCTCAACATTTATTTCCAAGAAAATCCTACCTAAAATACTTTTTTTTTTTTTGGCCAAACCATTTTCTTATAGCGTCTAAATGCATTTCTTCCAATTCATCATAGTTAGTTTCTTATATAGTCTACCCCTCTTAAGCTAACTTAAATCTACTGAGCTCAGATATTAAACTAAGGGACGAGGCAATGCAGCAGCACAAAACAAATAACACAAACATCAATGACAAAAAATACAGATTGGCAAAGCTAGCAGCAGCAAATGTAATAACTTATATCAAAACATGACATAGCTCAAGCAGAAAAACTAGTACACTAAAGATAACAATGCAGATAAGGGAAATGTATAATCACATCTTAATGTCTATGTAATTAAAGTGGTGCACCACAAAAAGTTATTCTACCAAAAAGTTACCAATTACTTGAAAAGAAAATTATGAATGCAGTTACTAGTTCCTTCTTATTGTTCTTTCCTTTCCAAGTGCTCCTTTTTTAAAGAATGTGGATCATAAAATAATTATTTAATAGATCTGTTGACAGAAAGTGTTCACATTAGCAAATGCATTTTATTTTATAAAAGCAATGCTGCAACACAGCTGAAACCAGATATCAAGTGAAATAAGCAACTACGAAAAGCAAAGTATAAAAATATCATTCAGTAGTCATGTGACATTTCATAAGTTAGTAGAAATTCTCTCAACTCTCGTAGAAAGACGCTTGTCGTAATCAGGTGTGCAGATGTAAAAATATTTCCGAGGATAATGGCCTCCCCTTTTTTTTTTTGTTCTACCTGTGCCGCTGAAAAGGGCTCGCAATAATGGCTTTTTCTCCAGGCGTCTGACACAGCTGGCTGCCCGCGACGCATTACGTGCAGGTGGTCACTTAACTTTCTTACGGAAATATTTACGACAGCAGTTTCCGCTACCGTGGCAGTCATATAAAAATATTTCACAGGTCATGAATTAGCGTTGCAAATCTGTAGAAACAAAATGCTATTGATATAACAGTGTCCAAAAAATTTTCGTCTGCATTGTAATACATTCATGCATATACACACACATTATACCTCAACAGCATAGTACACATCGTCGTCGTAATAATAACATCATAACACTTCAGTCAAATCTCAAAATCGTCGTAACTTCCTCCAATAATTTCTAAGCCTAAAAAGAATTCTCTGCTCATTTAAATAGTGTCATCTACCTCAAACGTACTTTAAAAATCATGATCTCATACCAAATACGACATTCAAAGCTCTCATAGTATCACAATGGTTTCGAAAAAATATGAACAGTTCACACAGTACAGACAAAATACAATTTCCTAAGTGAGAAGTTAGCCAACTGTGTAATTGCGTAAACATCTGTCACTGATGTAATAAAAAAGTTTATCTCTCAGTTACATGATCAGATAGCTGTGTAAATTATGTGTTAGAGAAATATGGTACCGATGTGTAAAGTTGTATAAGCAAATACCATATTAGCTAGGGTTCCTTGTGGTTGCCACACACATGGTACACAAAGTAAGCGTGTACCCCCCTGAGGATTAATGTAATTATACCCTCAGGTGTTACAGATTACAGCAATGGAATGAAATGTATCACGGAAAACTTTCTTTGTAATTCAAAAATCTTTAAAAATAAATGTTTTAAGTACAAAATTAATGACTCAAATACGTGTCCTGTAGCGCTAAATGTGCGTCTTTTTGCAACATAATCTCTGTGGAAGTGTCGTAGTTATCGTCCTCCGAAAGCTAAGTTCTGCAGAAGTCAATGTACTTACCTCATGATAAACAAAGTGAAATGCTTTGCGTATAGATATCTTAGTTATTACGCTTATTGCCATGATGATGAAAGTACTGTGCTGTAACGTATTGTTGTGCTATGGAAAAGGCTGTCTCCTTGTAGCTATACCACAAAAGTTACTACTAAAACATGTTTTACTTTCTAGAATAAAACAGAAAAACTGTGCAGATATGAAACAGAAACACCGCAAAATCAACATTGTACATTGTCACTCATTAGTAGCGTCGTGATAAAAATCGTGTAGCTGTCACATAAACTAACCTCTGTGTCATCTGGTATCTCTCAGAAAGCACTTTCAACCCAGAATGTATTTTCAAGTAAACCAAAATGTTGCATTAAAATCTCATTAGCAGTACCAGTATGTGTCCTAAGTATGTAACCCTGATAGTCGTTACGTAATCGTGCAACTAACAAGCAAGAATGTACAAATACAACACTGTGTCGTCTGTTCACTATAACAATGCATTCGTAATTTCTGTTTTAAAAATGTTCCCTAGGTTCTAGACTGGATATTTAACTTCAAACATTGTTGCATGTTAACAGTTTCTAAGTCTGACAAAGCATATTAGTAATGTGAAGCGAAAAATTTTATGACCAGGACTAAGTTAAAAAGCAGATTATCTTTCAATAAACGGTTTTACATGTGAAATGTGGTGTAAACCTTTACTCTTCCTAGTACGCAGAGTTTCAACCTCAACGCAATTATCATGTGGTATACGTCGGATTCTGTAAGGTCCATTGTAAACTAGAAAGAATTTGTGACTCAAATGTTTCTTCTTATGTGACAATGAATGAGCTTTAATGAGAACCTTCTGACCAATATACAATTTCCTTGCATTTGCTTTACCGTGTAGTTTTCTCCTTTTGTCTGCTGCAGATTTTATATTTTTAAGAGCCAAATCAATTATGTCTTTGTGTCGAAGTTTACGTGTATTTGGGAAAGGTACAAGCTCTCTGATTCTGTTCGGTGGTTCTTCATTCTTTAGTACAAGAGTAGGTGGTAAAGCAGTGGAATCATGAGGCATTTCATTCAGCACGTTTTGAAATAAGTGTAAATATCTGTCCCAATGCTGATGCTTTCTGTGACAATAAAGTCTGCAAAGCTTATTGATTTCTTTCATAATACGTTCAGACGGGTTACAATGTGGTGAGTACAATGAAATAAAAACAGGTTTGATTTTATGGTTGCGAAGCATGCGTGACCAAACAGCAGATCTAAATTGCGGTCCGTTATCTGAAATGACTTTAGCAACGTGGCCAACTTCACGTAAGAAATTTTTAACAAAGGCGTTGGATACAGACCGTCCAGTGGCTTTACGTAACGGAGTGAAAGAAACAAATTTTGAAGTAAGTTCAACAGCGACTAGAACGTACGAAAATCCATTAGATGTTCTGACAAGCGGTCCCAAGAGATCAACAGCAGCAAATTCTTTTAATTTAGAAGGAATAATAGGAAACAACGGAGCACGATGTGAGACAGTAGATGGTTTCGCCTTTTGACAAAGTTTACAAATAGACAAGACTCTTCGAATTCTCTTTTCCATATTGTTAAAATAACAAGTCGTTCGAAGAATATGATAACATTTTCGTGGGCCAAAATGTGCGTAGCTGAAATGAATGTACCAAATGAGCTTATTAACAAAATCGTCTGGAATGCAAAGTACCCATAGCTTGTCATCAACAGTGCAGCGTTTGAAGAGTATGTTGTTTCTAACCAGGTAATAATGCCGAATCTGTGTGTGTGTCTTTTCATGCCATTTGCTCTTGATGTCTTTCCAAATCGGATCTTTATCTTGTTCATGAGCAATGTCCTTTAAAGATGTGGTGATGAAGTTTTCAAAGGCGACTTTCTGAATGTAAAGAATACTGAAATTTTTCTCGAGGTTGCCTTCTGTGGTACTTTTCTCAAGCCCAGCCGGTGCGCGTGACAGTGCGTCCGCAACAATGTTCTCTTTGCCGGGAATGTAGACTATTGTGAAGCGGAATTCTTGCAGAAACAATGCCCAACGTTTTAACCTGTCATGATTTAATTTTGAAGACATAAGAAATTGTAATGCACGATGATCACTGTATACTTTTACGTGCTTACCAGAAAGAAAGAAACGGAATTTGTTAAATGCCCAAACGATAGCCAAAGCTTCTAATTCAGTAACGGAATAATTTTTTTCAGATTTTGTTAGCACTCGGCTAGCAAAAGCAATGGTTTTCTGAACAGTAGTGTCATTTTCTGTGGCTTCTTGAAATAAATGGGCACCAAGACCGACTTTAGAAGAATCCGTGCTAAGGCAGAAATCTTGTGACAGATCTGGATGAGCTAAGATTGGCGCGTGAAGTAACGCTTCTTTCAAAGAATTGAATTCCAACTGTGCTTGTTCGTCCCAGTTCCAAATAGTATTTTTTCCAGTGAGAGAACAAAGTTTTGGTGTAACAAGAATTTGCATATTCAGAAAACGACGGTAAAAATTTACGAGACCTAGAAAACTGCGGACATGTCTTTTTGTGGATGGAACTGGAATGGCTCTGATTGCTTCTAACTTTTCAGGATCCGGCTGAATGCCTTCAGAAGAAATAATATGTCCCAAAAACTTCACCTTTGTCCTACCGAATTCAGACTTTTCCAAGTTAACTGTAATTCCAGATTCTGCAAAAATACGTAACAAACTGTTGAGGATGCGATTATGTAGTTCCCATGAAGCTTCTGCTATTAGAATATCGTCCACATATAAGGTGATGTGACGTTTTAAGAACTCAGGTAATATGGAATTTAGCCCGCGAATGAATGCTGCTGAAGAAATGTTCAAACCAAAAGGAAGTTTCCGAAACTGATAACAAACGCCGAAACAAAGGAAAGCTGTGTATTTTCTACATTCTGGATGAAGTTCGATTTGATAAAAGCTGGATCTGAGATCAATGGAAGACAACACTTTTACACCATTAAAATTTTGAAGAAGTTCTTCCAACGTTTGCGGCCTGTCTGTTTCAGGAATAATGATCGTATTGATTTGTCTCGAATCTAAGACAAGCCTGATCGATCCATTTTTCTTCTCAACAACATGTAATGGATTGTTGTATGAGCTTACTGCAGGCTCAATAATGCCCTCGTCGAGCATAGATTGTATTTCTGTTCTAACACGGTCCCTATAATGTGCTGGAATTACATATGGTCTAACACAAAATTTAGTATGCTCACGAACACGAAATTGGTATTGAAATCCCTTGATTGTACCTGTTTTGTGAGTAAAAACTGTGGAATGTGCTTGTAATATCTCAAAAAGGTCCTGCCTATCAGTGTCATTACAATTCTCAATTGTTTGAATTTTATTCTGAATTAACTTATTAGTGTCAAATGCGCCGTCGATATCATCCCTGTCAGTACTTGCAGAATGATTGTTAGCGTCAAGTTCCGTCGAAAATTCCGAACTGTTGTCTAACAGGAGGTAAAGCCGATTAATTTCTTCGTCATGGTTTGAGAGCCAATCTTCAAATTTCAAAGCTACTGACTTACCTTCTTTTTCTAAAGTTATTTCAGCATCGTGAAAGTTTAAGATTGCTTTGTATTCATTCAAAAAGTCTACTCCCAGTATAATTTCCGTCGACAATAATGGAACAATAAGAAAGTTCATAGAGAAGCTGTGGCTTTGACAAAAGAATTCTAAGTTCGTTTGTTGGCGTACATCTACACTTTTTCCAAAGATTGCACCTTGTAATTTAATCTTACGTAACGGAAGTGTGGGGCAATCGTTCGATTTGTTGCATTTGCTAAAGGCTGTTTCACTGATTACTGAAATGGGACTGCCAGAGTCAAGTACTGCCGTAAATTTTACATCATTTACTGTAATGTGAATCACAGGATATGCAATATTGTTATGTTTTATGTCGTGTTCCTGGAGTAAGATGTCCCTAATGTCTTCCATTTTTACGTAATTACTAGCTACGGCAGCTGCGTCGTCAGTTTCATAAGTATGTTTTGTGGCTGCCAGCGGTGTGAGTCATTGCCTATTGTCTCTTTGTTGGCGAGCGTCGTTAATGGGATTTGGAGACCTAACTTCTACAAATTCACCGTGACGAGAGGGCCCTGCTCTGTTTGAATCCCGCCAGTTCTGATGCAATTCAGGTCTGTCGTTACGATCACATCGTCTGTCGTCATGTCGGTATTTCCTGTAGTTTCTTTCTTGTCGGTCACGTGGTGGAGAATTTCTCCCTGAATCGTAACTCCGCGCTGAACTGTTGCGTCTGAAGTTATTCTGCCTCCCTTGATAATAATTGTTTTGGTTCCCATATTGTCTGTTTCTCTGATTGTCTCTGTAATAGTCATTACTGCGGAGAGGTGATCTTTCCCTGTAATTATTACTACTCTGCCAACGGTTGTCATACGGGTGGTGTCTGTTTTGGTCACGATTTGTGTTGTGAGAATAGCCTTGTCGCGTCCAGTTATTATTTCTTTCATCGCGGAATTGCGACTGATGTGATCTGTAATTGTTGTGCTCCTGCGTTCCGCGATTGTCAGTGTCACTTTCCAGTTCTTGTAACAGTCCCTGAAAAGCTTCAATGTCGTCTTTGCAACGTCCTGCCAAAATAATATGTCGTAAATGTTCAGGTAATTTGATTAAGCAAATGCGGATGAGTTCTGAGGGGCTGTATGGGTTTGACAGGTACTGATTCTTGTGCAACATGTCTTCAAAATATTTCACAAGACTGGAGAATTCAGATTGTTCGAAATGTTTCATCATTATGATGCCATGTTTTACACGGTCTTGTGTGGCTTGAGACCAATATGCTGAGAGGAAGGCATGGTAAAATTCTCCTTCACTGTGGCAATCGTGAATGACCGATCGCATTCTTACAGCTGGTTCATTCTCTAAGTAGCCACACATAAATTCTAATCTGTGCTCTAATGACCAGTTGGGAGGAAAACAATGAGAGAATTGATGGAGCCATGCTTGTGGATGAATGTCGTTGCCAGAATTTTTAAATGTTTTGAATTTACGTGTAGTAATGAACAACTTATAGTCAAAATCATCGTGTCGGCGAGTAGCATCTCGGTCATAGTTACGTCGTGTCGGCGGTTCCATCTCAAAATTCGGTGTACCTTGCCAATTTCTTTCATAATCACCGAAATGCCCTGTGTTATTATTTTGTGGCTTTTGCGTATTTCTAAGTCCCTCTTCCCGTGTTGGAGCGCGAGTGTCTTCTGAAATACGTAATTTTTGTATTACCTGTGTCAGCTGATCTTGTACTTCCCGGATTTCTCTTTGGTGTTGCGTATCAATTTGATTCAGATTTTGTTTCAGTTTCCTAATTTGTTCGCTCTGTTCTGTGTCATTAAAGACTACCGGTTTTGCGTCATTCAGATTATCATCTACCTTCGTAGATAAATTATTTAGCTGATCCGAAAGTTCAACTACTTTCTCCGATAGTGTACTTATTTCCTCAGTGTGTTTTTCTGAACCAAGTTTCAGAGTATCTACTGTGTCCTTAAAGTTTTCCTGAGTTTTTGCAAGTTGCGTAACCGAATCGGTAGATGCAACTGAGTCAAATTTAGCTTGCAAGGTCTCATGATTTTCATGAACAATAATTTGCAATTCTTTTATGGCTGCTTCGTGATTCTGTAATGCATTTTCATGCCGCGAAAAAATAGGTTGAAAATGCTCACAAATTTGAGTTTTTACGTCATTACAGACTTTTTGACATTTCGATTCAATGTGATGTAACTCAGTAGTTAAATCTTCACGTGTTTGTTCAAGTGTTTGTTCCAATGAGTCTAACTTTTTAAGATTTTGTTCCACTGTGTCTAACTTTTTGAGATTTTGTTCCACTGTGTCTAACTGTTGCTGTGTTTGTCTCTGGTGTTGTTCCATTGTGTCTAACTTTTGAAGATTTTGTCCCATTTGTTTCTGATTTTGTTCAAGCGTTGTGTCTAACTTTTGTAGCCTTTGTCCCATTTGTTGCATTAACTGTAATAACAATGCACTGGTGTCTGAAACATGTTCCTCAGTGCTTTTCGGCAGTGAAGTTGCACCGGCAACATTCACATTTTGACAAGCGGAAAATGTGTCTTGACTCATTTGAGAAAACGGTGAGAACCCAAAACCTGAGTCTGCAGTATTTGCAATATTGTGTTCTGTCATTCCCGATTCCTGAGGCGAGCTGTTGCTGACCAATCGATCGATAACGCTTCCCTGTTCACTACCTGTTTCACTGTCTACACCATTGTTTGCCGCCCGCTCCATTTCCCTATGCACAATTACCAAATTACTACTTTGAACATCAGTTAATTCATTACTCGGTGGCGCTAACACACTGTTTTCGTCTTCACTGTCATTTCTCAGTTTACTTTGGAGCCTAGTATTACGTTTTTCACACGCCATTATTGTCACAATATTTCACACGATAACACAGAAAAGCACAATTTGAAGAGCAAAATAAAATAACATAGCAATGGAAATAATGTCTACTTAATTGCCAGCGCAGCTGCGAAATACTTGGTGCAAATCTACATGCATGCCACAACTGTTTTACTGTACAACAATGAAAGTCTGCAACTACAAAGGAGATTTTCTCTACAATTACGCGCTAGCAATAAACAAAATCTACACTAATTACACAAACTACAACAAAAAATCAGAAGATTCCAGTGAGGTATCCTAGGCTAAGGGTCGACATATGAAACGTCCGCTTTGAACAATTGTACAAGACTGTGCTTAACCTGACACACAATATTTTGTTAGCGCAACGCAATCTGACTTTCAAACATCTCTACAAAAGAATGGCCCTGACTAACATTAACCTATACGTTTCACAAATCACTTACCTCACAAAAATCTTCGCTGCTCAAGCTACTGCAATACAGCGAGCGCCACTACTGCCAGCTAAATAAAAGATTCAAACTACTGAAGGCACTAACTACTGATAGGGATAGTTAGCAAATGAAAGATATTAATAGAGAACAAACAATGTATTTACCTTGATATCATCATATATAAATATATCAGTTCATGAAAAATTACAAAACTCCGCCATCTCTCTCCCCACATCCACCACTGCTGGCGGCTCACCTCCAACTGCGCAACGCTACGCGCTGTTCACAGCCAGCTGCCTCTGCCCAACACTACAATGGCAGACAACAATGCAAACTAGCCACAGACTGCACACAGCACAGCCAGTGATTTTCATATTGAGCGCTACGTAACGTTGCCAATAAGAAAACATAAACAGCCTACTTACATAGAGAAAACATAAACAGTCTACTTACAGTTTTTCCCGCGCGCTGTTCGGGAGTGGAATGGTAGAGAGATAGTATGATTGTGGTTCGATGAACCCTCTGCCAAGCACTTAAATGTGAATTGCAGAGTAATCATGTAGATGTAATGATTGTCTTCAGATCATGGTATTAGTGGCAGAAAGTGAGCGAACAGTGAATAACATGCTGAAAGATCTGAATGAAGCTTGTGTGAAATATGGGATGCAGATAAACACAGCATAAACTAAGAGTATGGTCATCAGTACAAGACGCAAACTGTCCATCATTAAAATAGGACAATCTACCATTAGCCAAGTAAGTGCATTTAAACATCTCGGAAGCACAACAACTGAAGATTTGAGATGTCACCAGCAGGTGAAAATTCGAATTGCCATAGCGAAGGAGGCATTCAACAGAAAGAGGAGACTCTCATCTGGCAAATTAGATAAAGAACTAAGGAGAAGGCTTGGCAAAAGTTTTGTCTGGAGTGTGGCACTATATGGGACAGAAACATGGACGCTGAGACGAGAGGATGAAAAAAGGTTAGAAGCATTTGAGATGTGGATGTGGAGGAGAATGGAAAGAATAAGCTGGATGGATGAGTGAATAATGAAAGAGTATTGGAAAGGGTTGGTAAGAGATCATGCCTGCTGAAGGTTGTAAGAGGAAGGAAAAAGAACTGGTTGGGACATTCATTGAGAAGGGAGTGCTTGCTAGCAGATGCTTTGGAAGGATTGGTTTGTGGGAGAAGACTGAGAGGAAGGAAGAGATACATGATGACAGACGACATAAAGGGAAGATGAAATTATGCAGACCTGAAGAGGATGGCAGGGCCGACCGTGGTGGCAGAGCGGTTCTAGGCGCTACAGTCTGGAACCGCGCGACCGCTACGGTCGCAGGTTCGAATCCTGCCTCGGGCATGGATGTGTGTGATGTCCTTAGGTTAGTTAGGTTTAAGTAGTTCTAAGTTCTAGGGGACTGATGACCTCAGAAGTTAAGTCCCATAGTGCTCAGAGCCACTTGAACCATTTGAAGGATGGCAGAAGACCGCACAGCCTGGAGAACTACCATGTGAAAATCTGCCTTTTGGCAGAACACTGATGATGATTCAGATCTAAAAATAAATATCTGTGTAAGTAGATAACATGGAGTGGAAATATATAAATTTAAAATTCTTAAAATTGTACTTGATTAATTATGAGTTGTGGAAAGTCTATTTTCTCCTACACCTTCACCTTTCTCCCTCTCTCCCCTACCAATAATTTGTTACATATGGGTCTGTATCACGCATAGTCGGTTTATTAAAACGATTGATGCCACAGAATTATATGATAAGTGTACTATAGTGCTGTTGTTTTATTTTACTCATTATATTGTTTTTAAAGAAATTTTACGTTTAATCAGGAACAATTTTAAGAATTTTAAATATTTCCGCTCTGCATTATCTACTTGAGTAGTTATTTATTAGTGTTTTGTTTTATTTTGAGATTAGAACTGAGGATAATAATTAAATGTGATCGAAACAAGTAATTGAGCGTGGCTAACTTCAACTGAGACTGCCACAGTAAATATTCTAACAAAAGTGAAAAATAATTAAAAATAAACCGTTCTAAGGGAGGTACAATTCTGATGAAAAACTTTGAAAAGGATCTTAACATCGATTGTGAGGTACTAACATACACTCCTGGAAATGGAAAAAAGAACACATTGACACCGGTGTGTCAGACCCACCATACTTGCTCCGGACACTGCGAGAGGGCTGTACAAGCAATGATCACACGCACGGCACAGCGGACACACCAGGAACCGCGGTGTTGGCCGTCGAATGGCGCTAGCTGCGCAGCATTTGTGCACCGCCACCGTCAGTGTCAGCCAGTTTGCCGTGGCATACGGAGCTCCATCGCAGTCTTTAACACTGGTAGCATGCCGCGACAGCGTGGACGTGAACCGTATGTGCAGTTGACGGACTTTGAGCGAGGGCGTATAGTGGGCATGCGGGAGGCCGGGTGGACGTACCGCCGAATTGCTCAACACGTGGGGCGTGAGGTCTCCACAGTACATCGATGTTGTCGCCAGTGGTCGGCGGAAGGTGCACGTGCCCGTCGACCTGGGACCGGACCGCAGCGACGCACGGATGCACGCCAAGACCGTAGGATCCTACGCAGTGCCGTAGGGGACCGCACCGCCACTTCCCAGCAAATTAGGGACACTGTTGCTCCTGGGGTATCGGCGAGGACCATTCGCAACCGTCTCCATGACGCTGGGCTACGGTCCCGCACACCGTTAGGCCGTCTTCCGCTCACGCCCCAACATCGTGCAGCCCGCCTCCAGTGGTGTCGCGACAGGCGTGAATGGAGGGACGAATGGAGACGTGTCGTCTTCAGCGATGAGAGTCGCTTCTGCATTGGTGTCAATGATGGTCGTATGCGTGTTTGGCGCCGTGCAGGTGAGCGCCACAATCAGGACTGCATACGACCGAGGCACACAGGGCCAACACCCGGCATCATGGTGTGGGGAGCGATCTCCTACACTGGCCGTACACCACTGGTGATCGTCGAGGGGAAACTGAATAGTGCACGGTACATCCAAACCGTCATCGAACCCATCGTTCTACCATTCCTAGACCGGCAAGGGAACTTGCTGTTCCAACAGGACAATGCACGTCCGCATGTATCCCGTGCCACTCAACGTGCTCTAGAAGGTGTAAGTCAACTACTCTGGCCAGCAAGATCTCCGGATCTGTCCCCCCATTGAGCATGTTTGGGACTGGATGAAGCGTCGTCTCACGCGGTCTGCACGTCCAGCACGAACGCTGGTCCAACTGAGGCGCCAGGTGGAAATGGCATGGCAAGCCGTTCCACAGGACTACATCCAGCATCTCTACGATCGTCTCCATGGGAGAATAGCAGCCTGCATTGCTGCGAAAGGTGGATATACACTGTACTAGTGCCGACATTGTGCATGCTCTGTTGCCTGTGACTATGTGCCTGTGGTTCTGTCAGTGTGATCATGTGATGTATCTGACCCCAGGAATGTGTCAATAAAGTTTCCCCTTCCTGGGACAATGAATTCACGGTGTTCTTATTTCAATTTCCAGGAGTGTACAATAAATAATATCTAAACAGAGCTTAGGTAACGTAACTGAAAATGCTAAACTCTCTCTCTCTCTCTCTCTCTCTCTCTCTCTCTCTCTCTCTCTCTCTCTCTCTCTCTCTCAATGATGTGTGTGTGTGTGTGTGTGTGTGTGTGTGTGTGTGTGTGTGTGTGTGTGTCTGTCTGTCTGTCTGTCTGTCTCTGTGGTGGCAAGGAGGAGGACAACATTAACAAAGAATTAAATTCAGCATAGGAGAGAATGCATATAATAACATACAAAAACAAAATACAGTTGACAGTCATAACTGGAAATACAGAAGCTGAATTACGTGTCAGTGGTATGAAGAATTTCCCTCACTGTAAGGAAGATTACGTATTGTAAAACATTAGTGTCTAAGGAATACATAGAGAATGACAATGAAATAAGCATAGGAAAAAACTGCGGAACAAAGTGGAACAGGCAGTGTATGAAGAATCGAAGAAACGTGAGCATTAAGTGAAATTTTGAAGAGTCTTGTTGAGCTGTCTTTGGTCGTTTTACTCTCCATTAAGTTTTCCTTTATGGCCTTAGTGCAAATTTTGACATCCCTTCAACTACTATTCGATGTAGACCGTATGGCACAAGATTATTCATTACAAAGTATAAAGAATGTAAGTAAAATTCAGCAATATTTTACTAAAGATTGGTCTTGAGCAGTGTCTATCCAAAGATGTGGCAGTAAAATAAAGGTAGGGAGGTGACTCGGCAGAGAACTTTCCTCTGTCTGCTGTAGTATACCGCACTTCCTGCCACTGCGTACGGTATCGTCGCAAAATAAATCTTGGAGGGAAACAAAGGAAATAGCCAACAGGAACACGAAGAAAAATTTCGAAAGCAACAACTACTGTGCTTTGAAAAGATTGGGTTACTGACGACACACACACACACACACACACACACACACACACACACACACACACACACACACGGACGTTCGTAGACTTTTCGCGGAAAATAGCGCGGAGCTTGTGCAGCATGTATGGCGAATGTTGGGGAGGGGGGAAATAAAACCAGTGCTCGTAAAAGACAGAATAGCAGAGGGAGTTTTACTGCGAACGCGAGAAGAACAGCGGTAAGGCGCGGGTCTCCTGTTGTAGGACTCGTAAAGCACTTCTGGGAGCGCAGCACTACAGGCACTCCATTCGTCTGTTGCCGCAGCCTCCGTCGCGAGTGCCTCCGGAGGCAATACGTCGCAGGTGGCCAACGACTCTACGGAGAAAGTTACGTCGAGACATGAAATTTTTGTAGCCGGATAATTTGGCCGTTTGTTACGCGAAACGGTATGAACGTTTATTTCGCCCTTATTAACCTGGATCTTTTCT
Source organism: Schistocerca americana (assembly GCF_021461395.2). Classification (NCBI taxonomy): domain Eukaryota; kingdom Metazoa; phylum Arthropoda; class Insecta; order Orthoptera; family Acrididae; genus Schistocerca; species Schistocerca americana. Next base: position 480,923,260 of record NC_060126.1, read on the forward strand.
TAATGTACAGTAAATTGACAGTATTTGGTATCCCGGAAGTTGTCTGAATCATTTGTAAACAATACTGGATACTCATACACAGGTTTAATGTCGTAACTCACTGGCTGCGAAATGACAACACGCTGACTGCGTGTCTTACATCTACATCTACATTTATACTCCGCAAGCCAGCCAACGGTGTGTGGCGGAGGGCACTTTACGTGCCACTGCCATTACCTCCCTTTCCTGTTCCAGTCGCGTACGGTTCGCGGGAAGAACGACTGCCGGAAAGCCTCCGTGCGCGCTCGAATCTCTCTAATTTTACACTCGTGATCTCCTCGGAGAACTTGGAAGAGCAGTTGAACGGAATGGCCATTGTCTTAAAAGGAGGATATAAGATGAACATCAACAGAAGCAAAACGAGGATAATGGAATGTAGTCGAATTAAGTCGAGTGATGCAGAGGGAATTAGATTAGGAAATGAGACACTTACAGTAGTAAAGGAGTTTTGCTATTTAGGGAGCAAAATAACTGATGATGGTCGAAGTAGAGAGGATATGAAATGTAGACTGTCAATGGCAAGGAAAGCGTTCCTGAAAACCGAAATTTGTTAACATCGAGTATAGATTTAAGTGTCAGGAAGTCATTTCTGAAAGTATTTGTATGGAGCGTAGCCATGTATGGAAGTGAAACATGGACGATAAATAGTTTGGACAAGAAGAGAATAGAAGCCTTCGGAATGTGGTGCTACAGAAGAATGCTGAAGATTAGATGGGTAGATCACATAATTAATGAAGAAGTATTGAATAGAATTGGGGAGGAGTTTGTGGCTCAGCTGGACAAGAAGAAGGGACCGGTTGGTAGGACATGTTCTGAGGCATCAAGGGATCACAAATTTAGCGTTGGAGGGCACCGTGAAGAGTAAAAATCGTAGAGGGAGACCAAGAGACGAATACACTAAGCAGATTCAGAAGGATTTAGGTTGCAGTAAGTGCTGGGAGATGAAGAAGCTTGCACAGGATAGAGTAGCATGGAGAGCTGCATCAAACAAGTCTCAGGACTGAAGACAACAACAACAACGATCTCCTCGGGAGGTATAGGTAGGGGGAAGCAATATATTCGATACCTCATCCAGAAACGCACCCTCTCGAAACCTGGACAGCAAGCTACACCGCGATACAGAGCGCCTCTCTTGCAGAGTATGCCACTTGAATTTGTTAAACATCTCCGCAACGCTATCACGCTTACCAAATAACCCTGTGACGAAACGCGCCGCTCTTCTTCGGATCTTCTCTATCTCCTCTCTCAACCCGACCTGGTACGGATCCCACACTGATGAGCAATACTCAAGTATAGGTCGACGAGTGTTTTGTAAGCCACCTCCTTTGTGATGGACTGCATTTTCTAAGGACTCTCCCAATGAATCTCAACCTGACGATGACGAAGTTACCGCTGTTTGTTAGTCTGCAGGCTATGACGATAGCGATGGTGGGTTAGTTGAAGTTGACGCTCAGTCCGATGACATGCGGTGGCGACAACGCAGCTAGTCAAAGCAATGATGTATTTGGAACTTCAAGCGCAAACATCGGCCAAAAGCTTGCATTACCGTGCTGCACGTTAATGACATACGAATCTGGTTCGTAAGGCACTTAATTGATTGTTTCTTTGTCTTTTTTCAACAGCCGGTCTAAATGTATAATATGTATATTTCTATGAAGTAAATGTAAAGTGTTTGTTTATGTCACTTAACTAATGTCAGATTAACTTCGTCTCAGTTTCCTGATTATCCCAAATTTTTTAGTCACGTTACGTATGTTACGTATGGTCCGAGCTAGTCTACATCTACATCTACATCCATACTCCGCAAGCCACCTGACTGTGTGTGGCGGAGGGTACCTTGAGTACCTCTATCGGTTCTCCCTTCCATTCCAAACTCGTATTGTTCGTTGAAAGAAAGATTGCCGGTATGCCTCTGTGTGGTCTCTAATCTCTCTGATTTCATCCTCATGGTCTCTTCGCGAGATATACGTAGGAGGGAGCAATATACTGCTTGACTCCTCGGTGAACGTATGTTCTCGAAACTTCAACAAAAGCCCGTACCGAGCTAGTGAGCGTCTCTCCTGCAGAGTCTTCCACTGGAGTTCATCTATCATCTCCGTAACGCTTTCGCGATTACTAAATGATCCTGTAACGAAGCGCGCTGCTCTCCGTTGGATCTTCTCTATCTCTTCTATCAGCCCTATCTGGTACGGATCCCACACTGCTGAGCAGTATTCAAGCAGTGGGCGAACAAGTGTACTGTAACCTACTTCCTTTGTTTTCGGACTGCATTTCCTTACGATTCTTCCAATGAACCTCAGTCTGGCATCTACTTTACAGACGATTTATTATATATGGTCATTCCATTTTAAATCACTTCTAATGCCTACTCCCAGATAATTTATGGAATTAACTGCTTCCAGTTGTTGACCTGATATATTGTAGCTAAATGATAAAGGATCTTTCTTTCTATGTATTCGCGTTACGTTACACTTCTCTACATTGAGATTCAATTGCCATTCCCTGCACCATTCGTCAATTCGTTGCAGATCATCCTGCATTTCAGTACAATTTTCCATTGTTACAACCTCTCGATATACTACAGCATCATCCGCAAAAAGCCCCAGTGAACTTCCGATGTTATCCACAAGGTGATTTATGTATATTGTGAATAGCATCGGTCCTACGACACTCCCCTGCGCCAGACCCGAAATCACTCTTACTTCGGAAGACTTCTCTCCATTGAGAATGACATGCTGCGTTCTGTTATCTAGGACCTCTTCAGTCCAATCACACAATTGGTCTGATGGTCCAAATGTTCTTACTTTGTTCATTAAACGACTGTGGGGTACTGTATCGAACGCCTTGCGGAAGTCAAGAAACACGAGGTTCCAGCCTAGTTACTTTTCATGCTACGAAGCGGGAAACAAAAAGATACATCTTGAGACTACGGAATGAAAAAAGTAGTTGGACGACTTTATACGGCTGTATTTGTAGGGTCCGGAAGGTTGCCTACACTTTGTACGTAAATCAGATAGCAGTTACAAGGTCGAAGGACATGAGAGGCAAACATTAATTGCTACGTGAGTGAGACAGGATTGTAGCTTATCACCTTACACTGTAGGTGCAATGAAAACGCTCCTGCAGCCTTTTCGATTAGCTGCAAACAGCCCGGACATGATTCCCTCTGATTTTCATCTCTTCGCTCATATGAACCGCCAGTTTATTCAATCTGTATATTGAGCAAACAGTAAAGGAAACGAAAGAAAAATTTGGAGAAGGAATTAAAGTTCAGGGAGAAGAAATGACAACTTTGAGGTTTGCCAATGACATTGCGATTCTGCCAAAGATACCAAAGACTTGGAAGAGCCGTTGAGTGGAATGGACAGTGTCTTGGAGGGAGGATATAAGATGAACACCAACAAAAAAGCAAGACAAGCATATTGAAATGTAGTTGAATTAAATCAGGTGACGCTTAGGGAATTAGATTAGGGAAAGAGACACTAAAAGTAGTACATGAGTATTGTTATTTGGGTAGCAAAATTACAGATGATCAATGAAGAAGGGAAGATATAAAATGTAGACTGGCAATAGCAAGAAAAGCGTTTATGAAGAAAATTCATTAGCGTAGAATGCGGATTTAAGTGTCAGGAAGAATTTTCTGAAAGTATTTGCGTTGAGTGTAGCCACTTACGGAGGTAAATATGGACGATAAACATTTTAGATGAGAAGAGAATAGAAGCTTTCGAACTATTGTGCTACAGCTGAGAATTAGATGGGTAGATCGCGTAACTAATGGTACTGCCATGGGGAGGAAAGAAATTTGTGGCACAACCTTACTAGGAGAAGGGATCGGTTGATGGGACATTCTGAGACATCAGGGGATCGCCAGTTTAGTACTAGAGGAAAGTGTGTTGAGTGAAAATCGTAGAGGGTGACCAAGAGATGAATATAATATGCAGATTCAGAGGCTGTAAATTGCAGTAGTTATTCGGAGATAAGACGCTTGCACAGGATAGATTAGCATGCAGACCTGTATCAAATTATTCTTCGGACTGAAAACCACAACAACAATAAATAGTGACGTTAATTGCTCTTCCTTAATGATTAATTATAACCAAAGGTAATAAAATATCTATTAAATCGGATAGTAAAAATGGTGATCACAGAGTGACAGCTCTTAACATTCCCTTGTTCACCCGTTTGTACCTACTCGCCCACAAATAAATAAATTCCGATGGCCTTGACTAAATTTGAGATCCATAAACAAAAATATCAAATATAGCGATATGGGGAAGTGTTACGATACAGACTCAGTCGTGGAACCTGATTGCACTACTCGAAAAACATGAAATCTGCGTGGAGTAGCTAGTGTGTACAAGTTCATTGGCAGCAAAAGAAACAGACGAGAACTGCCAAAATTTAGGCGTAGACAGCATCTCAAATGAAAGTGATATAGAGGCAAAGGAACGAATTAAAGTCAGTAAAACTGATCTGACACACGAAACAGACGGAAAAATACGACGATTTTGTTTTAGGCTGTCACCCAAGGCATATTTCTCGGCTTAACGTTTCGTCTTACATTGCTGGAAACATCGTCAGAGGTCATGACGACTCAGAAAGTAGTTAAAAATATGTATCCACGCAACCGTTGGTTCATGAAAGACTTCGTTGCATGAAAAATATGATAAAGCACTTTGTAAATATTGCCATTATTTACCGTCGTTCTTCGCTTTCCTGATACAATCGTGCTTTATAACAAACAAGTCGTTAGCTTGTCTGCAGCAATCGAGAGCCAGTTTTAAACGGCCTATGCAGAAATCGACGGCGGCGATGGTTGGAGAAATGCTTCGTCGAGAGCGCCGTGGGACTCTGTGTTCCGCACGCAGTAGGATCTGAATGAAACTAGAGACCTGCATAATGGATGGCAGTCCGAGGCAAACACGTCTGGGGAGAGCCTATTAATCATACACGCGGTTAAATTTGCATCGCCACCGAACAAACACGCCGGCAACATTCTCTTCTTTTCCAGAGCGCCGGCGCCCTCTGTGGTTCCGTTACCGCTTCCCAGAACCGATCCTATTAATACGCATTCCGGTGCCACGTGCCTAGCTCAATCGATACGTCAGGGGGGACCCAGTACTACAAAGCCAAGTCCCCTTCCTGTCAATAGCCTGCTAACTCTTTTCCTTCAGATTTTTCCTACCGTCCTTGTCTGCTTTTGACCTCCTACTTTCTGGCGGTCAGACCGGATGAACTAAATACGGTAATTCGATAAAAAAATGCACTGCTCAGGAGCTGCGGATTTTCACACACTGAGTGTATCTGCTTGTAGACCATTCAGTCCATAGCTCGTCAGAATCCTTTTGGGTGTTCTGCTGCGTCATTTCACCGGGTGAAAACTATTCAACTGTATGAAATAAAATCAGTCGTAACATCTCAACTGAAACTTCCTGGCAGATTAAAACTGTGTGCCGGACCGAGACTCGAACTCGGGACATTTGCCTTTCGCAGGCAAGTGCTCTACCAACATTTCTTTTTTTTTTTTTTTTTTTTTTTAAATCTCATTTTGTTCGTTGCATCTGCTCGGGGCGGACGTCATAAGACATCCGTTTAAGTTCGTTGTTGATCGATTAACTCAGTTTTTTTATTACAGAGGGCAGCTAACCCTGCCAACTGCGCTACCCAGGCACGACTCACGCTCGGCCCTCACAGCTGTACTTCTGCCAGTACCTCGTCTCCTACCTTCCAAACTTTACAGAAGCTCTCCTGCGAACCTTGCAGAACTAGCACTCCTGAAAGAAAGGATATTGCGGAGACATGGCTTAGCCACAGCCTGGGGTCCGGCACACAGTTTTAATCTGCCAGGAAGTTTCATATCGGCGCACACTCCGCTGCAGAGTGAAAATCTCATTCAAAACTGAGAAGCTGCTTCGTTGTTTGTTGTGGTGTACGCAGTCTTTTGACTGTCCTTTCAATGGTGCATTTTTCTACGGTGCTGGAAACTATGCTAGTAAATCCGTTACGTTTAATCTTGATACTGAGGGGATATTGGAAAAAGTGCAATTCTTTGCGGTGTAGTAAATACAGGCCTGTCGTAAGAAAATACATAATCTGATCTCATAAGAAAAAAAAAACGAGTGTAGTTCTGGAAAGTCGCTTCCAAAAACAAGTACGGATCCGCAAATAGAATTCGCTTTCGATAATAATTGAGAAGAACATAAAAAATGTGTTAATAGTAGTATTGGTGGTGGTGGTGGTGGTGGTGGTAAAAGGACGCAGGACGGACATTGCTACTCTGCTCTCGGTCTCCACACTGCAGACAGACAGGGGGCAGAGTTCGTCGAGATCTTGCCTCCAAGCTGAAAACAAGATTTCGCGCATAGGCGACGCAGGAGCGCACCACGTAAAGGGCGTCCTATACCGCCGGCGGGGTAGGCCGTGGGAAATCGGGATAGAAGGGGGAGGGAAGAAGTCCCGGGACGTTGGTGGGGATGGTAGGGGTGAGGAGACAATTACGTTAGCGGCGCAGCAGCCAGAGCCGGCGCCAAGCCGCCGCGGCGCCCCGGGTCCCGGCTGTGACGTCACGACCGTAAACTTTGCAGCCCCCGGCCCTGGCGAGCGCATTTTTCTGCTCCCCCGCGGCTATGTCCACTCTTCCCTGCAAATCCCCCGTTTGTCTCAAGTTTCCTTTGCTACTCTAACTCTCTGCTGTCAGGCCCCACCTTACACGGTTACCAATATTCAGTTTCAATAATTCATGAATCTATATTTAAAAAACATAGCTTTATGTGCATGCTTGTCAACCTACTGTAGGAGCAGTTATCTCCCCCCCCCCTCCCCCCACGAGACGTCATGCTACTACCCTCGAACACAGACTCTTTTAACTTTGCTGATGTTTTTGTTTCAGGTATTTTTATTTATTTATTTCTTGCGGTAGATACGATTCTGCCATCTTGTGATTCTAAGGCGTGACATTTTGTTTCATACATTCCATATTCGTTTTTTCGACATTCAGTATACAATATTGAAGCTACAGCTAAACTGTACATCTGTATTACCAGAAACAATGTAGAAATGAATTTTCAACGGACAGAGGGTTTAGTCGTACGTTTGACCAAGCACAGCGTGATCAGAATATAATTGTAGGCGCCACCATAAGTAAGACACCATATATTCTTGAATTGAATTGTTTCTCCCAGACATGAGCGGCTTATTTCTTTCCGAGTGCGTTATTTCTTTGATCAGGTCAGTCTCAGTTGGGCAGTCGTTCTTCTGCAAGTACGGCCCCTTGCGATGCGTGTTGGGTCGATTTGCTAGCGAAATTTTCGTGTTCGTCGCTACCTCTTACAGTCTTTTGCATCAAAGTGCAAGATTTTCCGAACAAAGTCTGTAATTTGAATATCGTTTTCGTTGTCGTTCAGGGCAGCTGTATTAACTTACTTGATTTTGAGTTTAATGAACGTCACACATGGCCATAGTATTAGTTTTGTGCGATGCGGTTTTCAGATTTATCCTCGCAATGCAAAAATATATATGTAGAATAGTTTCGCAGTGGCATAATGCCTGGAGAATGCTTACTGTATCACGCCCCTTACAGTATCTGGCATGTTATACACACATAAAAAAAAGTTTTGCATCGTCTCGGTTCCGAGAGATCCGGAACCTGTACAGAAAATTGGAATAGAGATCAACATAAACATCATTGCCACCTTTCTTTATTGCTCATGAAAACAACACATTGCATGTTGTACTGCCATACAGCGAGACCTTCAGAGGTGGTGGTCCACCGGTACGATATCCAGTAGCACGTCACTGATGCATGCCTGAATTCGTCGTGGCATACTATCCACAAGTTCATCAAGGCACTGTTGCTCCAGATTGTCCCACTCCTCAACGGCTATTCGGTGTAGATCCCTCAGAGTGGTTGGTGGTTTACGTCGTCCATAAACAGCCCAGTTATGTTCGATAGGTTTCATGTCTGGAGAAAATGCTGGCCACTCAAGTCAAGCGATGTCGTTATCCTGAAGGAAGTCATTCACTAGATGTGCACGATGGGGGCGTGAATTGTCGTCCATGAATACGAATGCCTTGCCAATATGCTGCCGATATGGTTGCACTATCGGTCGGAGGATGGCATTCACGTATCGTACAGCCGTTACACCGCCTTCCATGACCACCAGCGGCGTACGTCGGCCCCACATAACGCCACCCCAAAACAGCAGGGAACTGCATTCGCTGGACAGTGTGGCTAAGGCGTTCATCCTGACAGAGTTGCCTCCAAACACGTCTCTGTCGATTGTCTGGTTGAAGGCATATGCGACACTCATCGGTGAAGAGAACGTGATGCCAATGCTGAGCGGTCCATTCGGCATGTTGTTCGGCCCATCTTTACCGCGCTGCATGGTGTCGTGGTTGCAAAGACGGACCTCGCCATAGACGTCGGAAATGAAGTTGCGCATCATGCAGCCTATTGCACACAATTTGAGTCGTAACACGACGTCCTGTGGCTGCACGAAAAGCTTTATTCAACATGGTGGCGTTGCTGTCAGGGTTCCTCCGAGCTATAATCCGTATGTAGCGTTCATCCACTGCAGTAATAGCCCTCGGGCGGCCTGAGCGAGGCATGTCATCGACAGTTCCTGTCTCTCTGTATCTCCTCCATGTCCGAACAACATCGCTTTGGTTCACTCCGAGATGCCTGGTCACTTCCCTTGTTGAGAGCCCTTACTGGTACAAAGTAACAATGCGGACGCGATCGAACCTCCGTCTAATAGACGCTGCTCATGCATGGTTGTCTACATCTTTAAGAAGATTTAGTGACATCACTGAACAGTCAAAGGGACTGTGTCTGTGATACAATATCCACAGTCAACGTATATCTAAATGAGTTCCGGAAACAGGGGTGATGCAAAACGTTTTTTGATGTACGTAGATACAGACCTAACTACTACACGAGGAGGTTCTGTAAATAATCCTGACACTTTGCCACAGAAACATTTCAAAGAAATTTGCAAATCCTTCTGCGATCTAATGAGTTTCTGTCCGATTATACATCTTCACTACCAGTATCCCCAATATTTAGAGACTCATTTTAAACAATAAGCCTGCGATTTTTACTTCTCCATCGTGTTCAGACGATGAAAGCGCGAGAAACCTTCGTTGCACTGTTGCGAACATAATTACAATCCATGCATCTCTTGCACAACATACGTCACTAATAAAATTCTTCTTTCTGAAGAGAAACCACGTCTCCGCCCTTGTCGCACTCTTGTTTAAGCCGTAGCTGAGTAACTAGCTAGCAGCTTCAGCGTAAAATATAATATATTTGTAAGGCAAAGGTCTTAGATGTAATTTAAGGCGTTTTCACAGTTTTTAAAATGATTGGAAATTGTAACTGACAAAAAGTGAAGAAGTAGTATCTTATTCAATTCCAAATTCACCAGTATTTATTTTGATGCTGAAGTACATGTGAAAAATAAAGGATGGGATGTTCTGCGCTCTTTTGAACTCAATACAGAGAATATAAAATTCCAATAAATGAAGAATTACAGATTTGAATATTCATATTTATTAATTTGCAGATATGCGATCTTCTTGTTTGCGTTTATTCGGAGTTGCCGTGGTCGCCTGTTGTAATTGCGGTGGTATATGAAATTAAACAGAGCGTTGACAAATAGAAAAAGTGATTATACGGCTAGGCTCCGCTTTCAGGGAGTGTCAGTTTAATTTGTGTGTGCCCGTCGCTAATATGCCCACTTCTCTATGGTTGTCTCACAGATGTCAGCTGTCTGGCGTATTCTCTTAAAGATTGTAATACGTTAAATACTTAATCATATTTATAATAGCTCATCCAATGTAGTTTGGTAGCATATCGTTCGGAAATGTGGAAAGGAAGGAGGGCGGCTGGGGGTTGTTTCTGCTAAATCTGTTTTTCAGGAAATTGTCCCATTTACGTATCTTCCTTTAGAGCGATTTAAGATTGTGATTTTGAATATGGTAGCGACCGAAGGGTACGCTGTTGACGGAAGAACTAACAGATCGATTCTGTGTTTACAGAACTGAGAAGTCAGTACCTCGACCAACTGTTCTCTGAAATTAAAACCAGTATCACATATACTACACTCAGCTTCAACAAATCCATAATGTTTTCTCTTAGCAGTGCAAGATGTGTATTTAATTCATAAAACTCCATCGACTATATATTTTTGGTTACCTATTTACTCAATCATGTCTGGGTGAAAGTTCGCTTTTCAGGATTTACAGATTACAGTCGAAGATTTTCACCGTGGTCTGGTGAATGAGTCGAAAAGTCGCATTATTAAATAGGAAAATCGTACGAGTCTTAGTGAAAACAAAACTACGGTGGTATAAAATACATGAATTTCGGGAACGTTTGCTTCGCTGTTTCTCCAATGTGAAATTCTTCGACATAATCACACGCTTAACGACACAACCAACTGATATATGAAAACGGTATAATGGGCTGTCAAGTTTCAAAGACATTTACTTAATAGCAGTGCTGCCCCTCCGATATATTATACTGAGGGTGTGATTTTGTGTCTAAGAATATCTACGTCTGTAATTTCGAGTTATAGGCCCTTGCGCTGTACATAACTCATTCACAATATTTTATAAAAGACATATTTACGCCAGTGACTGTAACACTTTTTTTATTTCACGATTGCAATTTCGGCCTTAGGCCATTAGCAAGTGCAGATTTGTGTGGCTTTACTCCATGTCAACTTAAAACGAGCTGGCAGATATATGTGTCGTTGACATTGTCATTGCGGAATAAAGAAAGTGTTACAGTCACTGGCGTAAAAATAATGTCTTTTATAAAGTTCTACATGACTGTGAATCGCTGGTATACAAAGTTAATTAATTTACGGTATTGCTCACAGTTAAATCCAGTTTCAAGCAAATAGCGAGGTACTTACCTGGTGTGCTGTTTGGGACTTTCCCGACGTTAATAACTGCTTCATTGGTTCACGGGCGTCGCGTCGGATAATGTTGTGGAAGCTTCGCAATGTTTCAACGAGACAGACGGTCATCATCTTCAGGTTCTTATTGACGTGTTGCTGAAGTTGTTGAAAATGAACGACTGCAAGGCGTTCCTTGAAGCTTTCTATAAAGGTCCTACCATTCTGACAGCCGGCCGGGGTGGCCGAGCGGTTCTAGGCGCTACTATCTGGAACCGCCTGACCGCTTCGGTTTCGGTCGCAGGTTCGAATCCTGCTTCGGGCATGGATGTGTATGATGTCCTTAGGTTACTTAGGTTTAAGTAGTTCTAAGTTCTAGGCGACTGATGACCTCAGAAATTAAGTCCCATAGTGCTCAGAGCCATTTGAACAATTTGGACCATTCTGACAAATACAGAAATTATTGCAGTTTTGCAGTTGATTTCACCCTGTCCAGATTGTGCGAATTCGTGTTACTTGGTTTATTTTATGCGTCGTAAACTTTTCACCTTCTGTACAGCAAGGACTGAGAGTGAGACGTATTTTAGCAAAACAGAGATATTTTAAACAGCTTCAGATTGTTTTCCGGTAAGGATAATACACCCATATGTGTTTTTCACGTTTATTTAACGATATATCCCCCATCAGGTGCTAGTTACTCATTAGGTCATTGTGACACTGTCAGCTGTAGCTAGCAAATCTGAAGATGGGCTTTCACTTTGAAATACGGTAGGTAAATAAAAAATCTACATGCAAACCAAATACACAAGACTGACTGAAATGTAGGCTAGGTGTCACTCGAATTGTCTATCTGTAGAGACAAGAGAGAAAAGAAGAACGCAGAAAAATAAGTCAGCGACACACAATGAAATGCTGCAGTTTCGCAGTCAGTCGGCTGTCGTTAACCCTTTGACTCTTTGAGGAGCTCATTTCAGGCTTTCTCCATTGTCAGACGGACAGCTCCGTTTATAGCTGATTCATTTGCGAGTCCAACTGTCAATAGCCAATTATCTCGTCCCGTCTGGCCCGACCGCACAAAACACCGACCGCAGATAAAGAGCGAAATCAGATTAGCGCGTTGAGCACACAAGCAGGGGTTGGGGACACACCCGTCACACCGCAGCGGCGGTCGGCGGCCCCTGTGATCCTGCACCCTCCCTGACGCACTGTGTCTGTTTCCCCTGCGCGCAATGCGTATCAGCTTTGAACACAAATTACGCTCACGCGGGTTGGCAGCAGGGACAGCGTGAGAACGGGTTGTCGCTGTGGGAGGGTGGAGGGGGTTGCCGCAGACCTGCTCTTTGTGGTCGCGCCCCAGGCCGCCGCCGCTCATCTCCCACCACACACTCTGTGACGTCACAGGGTCGCGTGCGCCGCCAGCGGGCCTGGGGAAGTGAAGGAGGACTGCTTCCCGTCCGTCTGGAGGAGCAGCCTCGGACGACTGGCCGCAGCCCTACTGAACAGTGTGGGGCTTGTGCGTACGTCTTCATACAAACACTTCGTTTCTAAATATTGCGCAATACAATCGCTGCGAATAAGAGCATCCTCCAAAAGGATAATGCACGTTATCACAGTGCTTGTGTCACTTCTACATCTACATCTGCATTTATACTCCGAAGCCACCCAACGGTGTGTGGTGGAGGGCACTTTACGTGCCACTGTCATTGCCTCTGTTTCCTGTTCCAGTCGCGTATGGTTCGCGGGAAGAACGACCGCCGGAAAGCCTCCGTGCGCGCTCGAATCTCTCTAATTTTACATTCGTGATCTCCTCGGGAGGTATAAGTAGGGGGAAGCAATATATTCGATACCTCATCCAGAAACGCACCCTCTCGAAACCTGGACAGCAAGCTACACCGCGATGCAGAGCGCCTCTCTTGCAGAGTCTGCCACTTGAGTTTGTTAAACATCTCCGTAATGCTATCACGCTTACCAAATAACCCTGTGACGAAACGCGCCGCTCTTCTTTGGATCTTCTCTATCTCCTCGGTCAACCCGATCTGGTACGGATCCCACACTGATGAGCAATACTCAAGTATAGGTCGAACGAGTGTTTTGTAAGCCACCTCCTTTGTTGATGGACTACATTTTCTAAGGACTCTCCCAATGAATCTCAACCTGGCACCCGCCTTACCAACAATTAATTTGATATGATCATTCCACTTCAAATCGTTCCGCACGGGGAAGATCAGGGCATTTGGGTGAGAATAGCTTCCACATTCTCCCAACAATCCCCACTTGGCACCCTCCGACTGCCATCTTTTCGGTTCTGTTAAGGAGCGCCCGCATCTCGTGGTCGTGCGGTAGCGTTCTCGCTTCCCACGCCCGGGTTCCCGGGTTCGATTCCCGGCGGGGTCAGGGATTTTCTCTGCCTCGTGATGGCTGGGTGTTGTGTGCTGTCCTTAGGTTAGTTAGGTTTAAGTACTTCTAAGTTCTAGGGGACTGATGACCATAGATGTTAAGTCCCATAGTGCTCAGAGCCATTTGAACAATTTTTTTTTGTTAAGGAGCTGATGCGAGGCCAACGCTACGAGACGGTGGAGGATGTTCGGCAAGAAGTGTGCCAGTGTTTTCGGGAAGTTGGAACGGAGTATTTTCAAACTAGCAGAAGAATGGGAAAACTGTGTGCAAAGAAATGGCGAGTATGTTGAAAAGAGACAGAATGCATGTGGATTGGCTATGAGCTTTATGGGACTTAACATCAGAGGTCATCAGTCCCCTAGACTTACAACTACTTAAACCTAACTAACCTAAGACATCACACACATCCGTGCCCGAGGCAGGATTCGAACTTGCGACCGTAGCGGTCGCACGGTTCCAGACTGAAGCGCCTATAACCGCTCTGCCACTCCGGCCGTCTGCTTGTGGATTAAGATGATGAGCTTGGTTTGTCTAAAATAATAAAGATTAAAAATTCTAAAAATTGTTGTTCTTTACTTTCTGTAAGGCCGTTGGATGCGCGGTGTTAAAGGTGGCGAAGAGAGTAATTGTTTGTATATACGTGAGTGTGCACTGCGACAGATGGCGGGCAGGCACCTATCCCTCGGTCATCAGTGCAAACAGTTCCTCGGCCTTTCGGTGGACACAGAGGAACACTGCAGGCAATCTCGCTCCGTTCACGACTGGTCGCAAGACGCTCTGGCGTGACATACGGCGTGCGGCCGGGGAAGCCCCGAGGGGCGAACTGGCACGCGTCCCAGCCGCTGATGGCGCGTCGCGTGCCCGCGTGAACACGTGTGCACGCACGTGCGACACTTGCCCGGGGCGGCCCGGCGCTGTTTGCTCTGGGCCGCCGGCCGCGTGCGTCCCACGTGCCGGGCAGACGCACTTCGCGGTCAGCCAGTTCTGATCATCCTCGCGGTGGCCAACGCACGGGGGGACGCCCTCGCTGGCCATCTGTCGCGCACGTAGATCGCGATCAGAGACCGCCTTTCGCGGCAAAGATATTTGTGGTGATATTTGTGGTGAAACCTCTCTAGCAATTCTCCGGTATGATTAACGAAGATGTTTGTGAACGAATTTCTGAAATAACCTACTACTCTGCAATACGCTGACGCATACTACAAAATAGGTATTTGTTGAATAGGTGTCCAAGTGACGTCAGGGCGAGCACTTCTATATGGCATCTTTATCACGATGGATTGATAGGAGGGAGAGACAGATACAGACAGACAGAGACGGAGAGAGAGAGAGAGAGAGAGAGAGAGAGAGAGAGAGAGAGAGAAAGCCAAAAGATTCAAAAGCGACCGGCGCGTGAGGTCACTTTATGTGCCACTGTCATTACCTCAAGTCGGCCGGAGATGACCAAAAACTCCAGTGGCATCCGCTAGGAGAGTATTGTGAGTGTATTTAATAATGAAATTCAGAGATACCGCTCCGGGGAACGTTGGATAACGTATTACTTCATCCTAGTGCGTCCGACGAAATGGGAACAACGAGAAAATTATTTTTGTGGAGATTTATCGATAGCCGTTTTTTCCACACGACATTCTCGAACGGAGCGTCAAACCTCCAGTCTGTCACTCTACCGCTCAGCCAAAGGAGTGGCGCCTACCAGCATAACACCCTATAGTGTACGAAGCTTTTATTGTCAAAAGAATTTTCAGATTTTAAGCGAGTACGTGTTCTAAATGCATGCACATAGAACCTTCCGCTATTTTTATAATTGCACTACTGGCCATTAAAATTGCTATACCACGAGGATGACATGCTACAGACGCGAAATTTAACCGACAGGAAGAAGATGCTGTGATATGCAAATCAGTAGCTTTTCAGAGCATTCACACAAGATTGGCGCCGTTGGCGACACCTACAACGTGCTGACATGAGGAAAGTTTCCAACCGATTTATCATACACAAACAGCAGTTGACCGGCGTTGCCTGGTGAAACGTTGTTGTGATGCCTCGTGTAAGGAGGAGAAATGCGTACCATCACGTTCCCGACTTTGATAAAGGTCGGATTGTAGCCTGTCGCGATTGCGGTTTATCGTATCGCGACATTGCTGCTCGCGTTGGTCGAGATCCAATGACTGTTAGCAGAACATGGAATCGGGGGGTTCAGGAGGGTAATACGGAACGCCGTGCTGGATCCCAACGGCCTCGTATCACTAGCAGTCGAGATGACAGGCATCTTATCCGCATGAGTGTAACGGATGGTGCAGCCACGTCTCGATCTCTGAGTCCACAGATGGGGACGTTTGCAAAACGACAACCATCTGCACGAACAGTTCGACGACGTTTGCAGCAGCATGGACTATCAGCTCGGAGAGCACGGCTGCGGTTACCCTTGACGCTGCATCTCAGGCAGGAGCGCCTGCGATGGTGTACTCAACGACGAACCTGGGTGCACAAATGGCAAAACGTCATTTTTTCGGATGGCTCCAGGTTCTGTTTACAGCATCATGATGGTCGCATACGTGTTTGGCGACATCGCGGTAAATGCACATTGGAAGCGTGTATTCGTCATCACCATACTGCCGTATCACCCGGCGTGATGGTACGAGGTGCCATTGGTTACACGTCTCGATCACCTCTTATTCGCATTGACGGCACTTTGAACAGTGGACGTTACCTTTCAGATGTGTTACGACCCGTGGCTCCACCCTTCATTCAGTCCCTGTGAAACCCTACATTTCAGCAGGAGAATGCACGACCGCATGTTGCAGGCCCTGGCCAGCACATTCTCCAGGTCTCTCACCAATTGAAAACGTCTGGTTAATAGTGGCCGAGCAACTGGCTCGTCACAATACGCCAGTCACTACTCCTGATGAACTGTGGTGTCGTGTTGAAGCTGCATGGGCAGCTGTACCTTTACACGCCATCCAAGCTCTGTTTGACTCAATGCCCAGGCGTATCAAGGCCGTTATTACGGCCAGAGGTGGCTCTTCTGGGTACTGATTTCTCAGGATCTATGCTCCCAAATTGCGTGAAAATGTAATCACATGTCAGTTCTAGTATGATATATTTGTCCAATGAGTACCCGTTTATCATCTGCGTTTCTTCTTGATGTAGCAATTTTAATGGCCAGTAGTGTAAGTTTAGGATCAGAGTTTCCATTTACCTTTAACTAAGCTCCATGTGCTTTCCGCCAACGCACAACAAGCAGACGATAGACTCATCGTATGCTTTTGCAGGACTCTGTGAAGTTACAGAATCCACTGTTGTTTCTATCTGGTGTCGTCATTTACCCAAAACCAGTAAAAAAATCGAGTACCGTGAGATAAACCTGTATTATTCGGAACACAAACATCTCCGCTAAGTATGCGAGACAGGCAGAAGACTGGCTGACTCTCAGCAGGCACGACTTGTCGACATCCGTGGACTATAATTGAATACTGTGTTTCCTGCCACCAGCAGTCGAACAATGGTGTAAATGCCCAGAAGATGACCCCTACGTCGGGTTGAAACCGGTTGGCGGTAGCGTACCTATAAATGCGTTTAAGACTGTTTTTGAATAATTGATTAATCGTACTAATCGCTGCTTCATGTCCACATTTATGTTGTCCAAAAAAAAAAGAAAAAAAAATGAAGTGTGCCTGTGATACAATATCCACAGTCAACCTCTATCTTCGGGCTTTGTGGGAACCGGGGTGACGCAAAACTTTTTTGTATGTGTATCTCTGAAGCATTTAAGCCTGTTGTTGCCCTATACCTTTCGGAGCTTACCAATGCTCGACCAAACGTGGTACACGATGGTCAAAATTTCGTCCTCCATCGGTCAGCAATGCTGCCTTGGCATCCCTATATTCTCGCAATCTCTCGCCCACGGAAAACGTGTGGTTGGTTACTGCGGAACGACTGGCCCGGCATACACCAGCCGATCTTACAGAAGATCAGCTTTGGCAGTATGTGGAAGCAGCATGGATTACTATATCCCAGCAACACGTCCACAGCATCTCTTGACTCAATGCCAAGGCGTGTAACAGCGCTCATAGCCAGCAATGGCGGCAATATGATTTCGTCATCTTACTCACTTCAATCATCTGATCTTCGTACAACGTGTTTTAAAAATGGTTCAAATGGCTCTGAGCACTATGGGACTCAACTGCTGTGGTCATAAGTCCCCTAGAACTTAGAACTACTTAAACCTAACTAACCTAAGGACATCACACACATCCATGCCCGAGGCAGGATTCGAACCTGCGGACGTAGTGGTCGTGCGGTTCCAGACTGTAGCGCCTTTAACCGCTCGGCCACGCCGCCCGGCCAACGTGTTTTAAAAACACTCTGCATTTACTCCTTCGAAGACAGAATTCACGGCAACATTCGTCTGTGTAAAGCTCTTCTCTTTTAAACTAGTTCACTTGTATACCAGTCTCATGCAGTGCCTCTTTCTCTTACATGACCAGATAACAGCGGTGTTTTTGCGAAGCAAGCAGGGGACGCTCCCGACGTGAGTTCAAAGTTTCCTCGCCCACGGACGATGTTCGGCCATGGACGGATACACACGGGGGATGGGGCCTTCGCTCCCACGAGACGAACGCCTGCGGATTAATCATCGAGAGCGCCGTTCGCCACGCAAATGCGATAACGCCGTCGCGGCGTCCGTTCGCGTCTCTTTCTTTCTTCTTCCGCCACGGGCCGGCCCCCTGTATCGTGTCCCCAGACCGCAGCGCCACCGGCATCAATCTCTTTTATTAGTATTTTCTCTTCATTCCTGCCCCCCACCCTCCACCCCACCCCGCCGCACCCGTGTTCCCACGGCGGCTTGTGGCCGCGTGCACACGGCCTAAAGAACGCGTCCGGCTGTTTGTTAGCCCGGTGCCCGGTGCCGCTGATCCCGAGGTATCGATAAATCAGGCTCTAACTGCCCCCCTCCGCCAGCGCGTGGCCGGAAGCCGTGCATTTCGCGACGCCGTTTGTGGTTTGCGGTCGCCTCGAATGAGCGGAAGGGGTGGGTTAGAGGGGACGGGAACTACAGGGCGGCGAGGGGGTAGGTGGGGGAGGAGGGAGATCCCACTGAAATACTAGCTGGTTGCGGTGTCGACGTCCGTGTTTCTCGCGCGTGGCGTCGGACGCGTGTAGTGAAGCCGTGCGGAATCACTGCAGTTTCGCACGGCATCCAGATGGCAATATCGACATCTGCTGATAACAGAATCTCGCCGCCTCGCACTTCCCTTCGAAAAACTTGCGACTTTACACAGGCAGCGGCGTAGAGATGTAGCACAATGCAGCACCTACACTTGCTTTCATCTCACTCATAGAGAGAGAGAGAGAGAGAGAGAGGGAGAGGGAGAGAGTAAATAACAATTTTTGTATCAGAACTGAGAATATAGCGCACTCGTTGCCCAGACGTGTGTTTAATTTAAAAACACATGTTTCTGGACGACATGATCGTGTTATCAAGGTCTTAAAAGTGAAATTACACTACTGGCCATTAAAATTGCTACACCAAGAAGAATTGCAGATGATAAATGGGTATTCACTGGACAAATATATTATACTAGAACTGACATGTGATTACATTTTCACGCAGTTTGGGTGCATAGATCCTGAGAAATCAGTACCCAGAACAACCACCTCTGGCCGTAATAACGGCCTTGATACTCCTGGGTTCAAAAATGGTTCAAATTGCTCTGAGCACTATGGGACTTAACTTCCGAGGTCATCAGTCCCCTGCAACTTAGAACTACTTAAACCGAACTAACCTAAGGACATCACACACATCCATGCCCGAGGCAGGATTCGAACCTGCGACCGTAGCGTTCGCGCGGTTCCAGACTGTAGTGCCCAGAACCGCTCGGCCACATCCGCCGGCTGATACGCCTGGGCATTGAATCAAACAGAGCTTGGATAGCGTGTACAGGTACAGCTGCCCATGCAGCTTCAACACGATACCACAGTTCATCAAGAGTAGTGACTGGCGTATTGTGACCAGCCAGTTGCTCGGCCACCATTGACCAGACGTTTTCAATTGGTGAGAGATCTGGAGAATGTGCTGGCCAGGGCAGCAGTCGAACATTTTCTGTATCCAGAATGGCCCGTACAGGACCTGCAACATGCTGAAATGTAGTGTTTCGCAGGAATCGAATGAAGGGTAGAGCCAAGGGTCGTAACACATCTGAAATGTAACGTCCACTGTTCAAAGTGCCGTCAATGTGAACAAGAGGTGACCGAGACCTGTAACCAATGGTAGCCCGTACCATCACGCCGGGTGATACGCCAGTATGGTGATGACGAATACACGCTTCCAATGTGCGTTCACCCCGATGTCGCCAAACGCGGATGCGACCATCATGATGCTGTAAACAGAACCTGGATTCATCCGAAAAAATGACGTTTTGCAGTTCGTGTACCCAGGTTCGTCGTTGAGCACACCATCGCAGGCGCTCCTGTCTGTTATGCAGCGTCAAGGGTAATTGCAGCCATGGTCTCCGAGGTGATAGTCCATGCTGCTGCAAACGTCGTCGAACTGTTCGTGCAGATGGTTGTTGTCATGCAAACGTCCCCATCTGTCGACTCAGGGATCGAGACGTGGCTGCACGATCCGTTACAGCCATGCGGATAAGATGCCTGTCATGTGATACGAGGCCGTTGGGATCCAGCACGGCGTTCCGTATGACCCTCCTGAACCCACCGATTCCATATTCTGCTAACAGGCATTGGATCTCGACCAACGCGAGCAGCAATGTCGCGATACGATAAACCGCAATCGCGATAGGCTATAATCCGACCTTTATCAAAGTCGTAAACGTGATGGTACGCATTTCTCCTCCTTACACGAGGCATCACAACAACGTTTCACCAGGCAACGCCGGTCAACTGCTGATTGTGTATGAGAAATCGGTTGGACACTTTCCTCATGTCAGCACGTTGTAGGTGTCGCCAACGGCGCCAATCTTGTGTGAATGCTCTGAAAAGCTAATCATTTGCATATCACAGCATCTTCTTCCTGTCGGTTAAATTTCCCGTCTGTAGCACGATATCTTCATGGTGTAGCAATTTTAATGGCCAGTAGTGTACTTTTGCACTCTCAATTTTGCCGGCCGCGGTGGTCTAGCGGTTCTAGGCGCGCAGTCCGGAACCGCGCGACTGCTACGGTCGCAGGTTCGAATCCTGCCTCGGGCATGGATGTGTGTGATGTCCTTAGGTTAGTTAGGTTTATGATGTGTTGGTAAATGTGCCAACACCTTGTAGATAGAGGAGGCCGAAAAGGAAGCTATCTAACGCAGACGGGCGTGAATTCTGGAACAGGATAAGTATTGAATGCTAATAAGAAAAGTATGCAGCTCGTCGAATACTTAACTTTATTCTATCCTTGTGGTACATCGCTCTTGATAATACAAATAAGACGATCTTCAGATACCGTTAATGGCGCCTTGCTAGGTCGTAGCCATGGACTTAGCTGAAGGCTATTCTAACTGTCTCTCGGCAAATGAGAGAAAGCTTCGTCAGTGTAGTCGCTAGCAAAGTCGTCGTACAACTGGGGCGAGTGCTGTCCGTATCTCGAGACCTGCCTTGTGGTGGCGCTCGGTCTGCGATCACACAGTGGCGACACGCGAGTCCGACATGTACTAAATGGACCGCGGCCGATTTAAGCTACCACCTAGCAAGTGTGGTGTCTGGCGGTGACACCACAGTTTAAGTAGTTCTAAGTTCTAGGGGACTGATGACCACAGTAGTTAAGTCCCATAGTACTCAGAGCCAGCCACTCTCAATTTTCACGCCGTTGCTTTTAGTTGCACTGAACGGTATTTTGATATTTTTGTATGCTGAATCTTCCCTTGCGCACTACCCTTTCTGTGTCTTGTCGGGCATCACTAACTCCATTAGCTGTGTCTCTTAGTTTCATTTCACTGCAACCAGTTCTGTGGTACAGTCCCCCAAACTTGCATAAGGTACTCAGCATGGTGGATTGTATAACGAAAACCGGCTGCAGTTATATAAAACTAAAAGACATAGCTCATGGGGCTATCGTTGCTGGACATACATAAAGCATTTGCTGTGGCATTTTGCATTAGAAGAAGGATGTACCGAAATTTTTCTTCGGATTTATTCGCGCTTTTCCTGTAGGCATTTCGTCTTGTCTTCCCCGCAGTTGCTATTTATTTAATTCCTAAGTGACTTTATCTCGTTTCCTTATCTTGTAAACGTTTGTGCACTTCCTTCTTTCGTCGCTCAGTTACTTGCACCAATACTTGCCCAGCTGATGTGGGTCTCTTATGAGAGATGTCCGTCCTCTTGAATTTATCTGCCTCTTGTTATATTCATTATCCCAGTGTCTATAGGAAGTTCAAACGCACTACGTCGCTCTTCAGTATGCCAATTCATATACTGATTCTTCCAGATAATTCTCTTAAACTTCAGTCTACTCTTCGTTGTAAGACTTACATTTTCACGGCCGGAAATGTCGCAACTGAGACAGAATGGACGGCCGCCGTGGCCGAGCGGCTCTAGGCGCTTCAGTCCGGAACCGCGCTGCTGCAACGGTCGCAGGTTCGAATCCTGCCTCGGATATGGATGTGTGTGATGTCCTTAGGTGAGTTAGGTTTAAGTAGTTCTAAGTCTGGGGGACTGATGACCTCAGATGTTAAGTCCCATAGTGCTTAGAGCCATTTGAACGATTTGAGCCAGGATGTGAACCGGTGATTCAAAGAGGCTACGATCCTCCTTGAGAATGTCCTCCGCAGATGGGGCCGAAACGTTGGATTTTAATATGGAATCAGTTCGACCACGCCACAATAACCTGGAACATTTGATTAATTTTGAGTCTCCCCTTCATCATCAGTAAATTGTGCACTGAATCTGTATCAACTCCTGAACACATCTAATAAGCCAGTATCTGATTTCGGAATATCTGTCCCACCATGATGTGTCAACAGGACGTTTCCAAATGCACCTCCTTCCTTCCCGATTTTTGAATGGTGTTTTCGCTGTGTGAAACTGATTGCAGAAGTCAGTAAGCCTTTCTCCTCTCTCATTCCTATTAAGAGTCACATATTGTCCCACAACTCTGTGTTCAATTCCGTCCCCTATTGTACCGTTCCAATCCCCCATGATTATTATATTATCATCTCCCTTTACATACTGAATTACGCATTCAGTATCCTCACGTACTTTCTGTCTCTCTTCGTAAGCGTGTGACGTCACCAAATATGCTTATCTTCTGTCTGCTGTCGATTCTGATGAGAATAATCGTATGACAACTTTTCACAGTAAATGTTTGCCCTACCTCCATTTTTATGACGAACCCTATTCCTGTTACACCATCTTCTGCTGCTATTGTTAGTACCCCATATTTTATGACCAGGAATCCTCATCTTTCAATTTCACTTCTTTGGCACCCATTCTATCTAGAGCGAGCCCTTGCATTTCCCTTTTTAGATTCTCTAGCTTCCCAATCACGTTCAAGCTTCTGACTCTCCGACTCATAGACATTTATGGAACTCAAAACGCCATGTTGGAGTCTTGTTCTCTATCCAATTTTCCTCCGTGTTTCGTCGCTTGCAGTATCATAGGTACATAAACTTACAAAATTTTAAACGTGTATACGAGGTGCATTCAAGTTCTAAGGCCTCCGATTTTTTTTTCTAATTAACTACTCACCCGAAATCAATGAATCTGGCGTTACTTCTCGACGTAATCGCCCTGCAGACGTACACATTTCTCACAACGCTGACGCCATGATTGCATGGCAGTGGCGAAGGCTTCTTTAGGTGTCTGTTTTGACCACTGGAAAATCGCTGAGGCAATAGCAGCACGGCTGGTGAATGTGCGGCCACGGAGAGTGTCTTTCATTGTTGGAAAAAGCCAAAAGTCACTAGGAGCCAGGTCAGGTGAGTAGGGAGCATGAGGAATCACTTCAAAGTTGTTGTCACGAAGAAACTGTTGCGTAACGTTAGCTCGATGTGCGGGTGCATTGTCTTGGTGAAACAGCACACGCGCAGCCCTTCCCTGACGTTTTTGTTGCAGTGCAGGAAGGAATTTGTTCTTCAAAACATTTTAGTAGGATGCACCTGTTACCGTAGTGCCCTTTGGAACGCAATGGGTAAAGATTACGCCCTCGCTGTCCCAGAACATGGACACCATCATTTTTTCAGCACTGGCGGTTACCCGAAATTTTTTTTGGTGGTGGTGAATCTGTGTGCTTCCATTGAGCTGACTGGCGCTTTGTTTCTGGATTGAAAAATGGCATCCACGTCTCATCCACTGTCACAACCGACGAAAAGAAAGTCCCATTCACGCTGTCGTTGCGTGTCAACATTGCTTGGCAACATGCCACACGGGCAGCCATGTGGTCGTCCGTCAGCATTCGTGGCACCCACCTGGATGACACTTTTCGGATTTTCAGGTCGTCCTGCAGGATTGTGTGCACAGAACCCACAGAAATGCCAAATCTGGAGGCGATCTGTTCAACAGTCATTCGGCGATCCCCCAAAACAATTCTCTCCACTTTCTCGATCATGTCGTCAGACCAGCTTGTGCGAGCCCGAGGTTGTTTCGGTTTGTTGTCACACGATGTTCTGCCTTCATTAAAGTGTCGCACCCACGAACGCACTTTCGACACATCCATAACTCCCTCACCACATGCCTCCTTCAACTGTCGATGAATTTCAATTGGTTTCACACCACGCAAATTCAGAAAACGAATGATTGCACGCTGTTCAAGTAAGGAAAACGTCGCCATTTTAAGTATTTAAAACAGTTCTCATTCTCGCCACTGGCGGTAAAATTCCATCTGCCGTACGGTGCTGCCATCTCTGGGACGTATTGACAATGAACGCGGCCTCATTTTAAAACAATGCGCATGTTTCTATCTCTTTCCAGTTCGGAGAAAAAAAATCGGAGGCCTTAGAACTTGAATGCACCTCGTACATGCGCAAGTAGCTGGTAGCTTCAGAATGAAGAGAAAGAAATTTCCCTTCAGAATGATGGTAAAAGCCAAAGCTAGCTGACAGTTTTCCAAACATCTCTGTCGAGTTGCTCAGTAAGTTTGCACGGTGAAATCATTGATTAGCCCCGATCTGTCGCGGTCAGGTTTGTCTCGCGGCACAGTTTTCAAAGCCGCAATCAGCGCCCCACGGCCGCAGCTAACTTGGCCGTGTGCGTGTCGCTCGGCCCCCCTCCTTTCCTTATGAGGGGTCACGCTGCGCCGGCCTGCCAAGTTTCAGCTGCCGGGACTTTTGCCACCTGTTAATGGCCGACTCTGCGGCGAACAACTCTGCGCTGGCGTGACTTGGCACCGCCTAGTCTCTCAGGTACACGGAAACTTTGCCGGCGTCCGCCCGCAAACTTCAGCTCTCGCCACACGGTAGGTCGGATGGCAGGGTTGGGACAGCACCGATTACGGACTGCGGTTTCCTCCACTCTGGAGCGAGGGGAGTCGTTGATTTAATTTGCAGATTAAGGGGCTCAGATGGAGAGAAGAGACATTACTGTACAGTCAGTCTTATTCTGTAAGGACCGTAAAAACTTTGCCGTTTGAGGGCGTTGCTGCAGCTTCTACAGGGTGAAAAGTATTTTAAGCGACAACGTCTGGGAGGTTGTAGGGAACATCAAAACAAATATTTTTCCCTAATGTCATTTTTTCCTGTGAGGATTATTTAAACCGGTGGAGGCCCTATTAAGATTTTCAGTTGTTAGAGGGCGTATCACGCTCTTCAGTTGTAGGCAACTGCTGTCCACCAATGTAGTAGTGCATTGTCTCTGTTTACTAATAAAGCGATACACCTGCAGTGAGCCCACTGATATGGTTGGTGAGTGTGATACGTAGCGCACCACAACGGACGAGCTGCACAGCACGTTTATCAACAACAATATCCTAATCGCCGTATCCTGCATCAAACGACCTTTGCTGCTGTGTACCAACGTCTGCGTGAGACCGGGTCATTTAGCAGATTACCTGGATAGGGACGCCGTCGCACGGTAAGAACGCCGCAATTTGAGGAAGCTGTCTTGAGCATCAATCAGCACTAGTGCAATTGCACGTAACATGAGGACGAATCAGACGAATGTAAGAACAGTCCTTCGAGATCAATTATTACGTCCATTTCAGTTACAGCGTGTCCACAACCAGGAACCAATTGATTATCCACCCAGAGCACAGTTTTCGCAGTGGTACCTGGAACAGTGTGAAATGCATCCTACATTTCCATCCTCTGTGTTGTTTACCGATGAAGCAACGTTCGGGCGTGATGGAGTCTTCAACATGTACAATTCTTATGTCTGGAGTGAGGATAACCCACATGCCACAGTTACCAGCTCTCATCAAGTGAGGTTCGTCGTCAATGTGTGGGTCGGTGTTGTTGGGGACTGTTTAATTGGGACGTACCCGCTACCTAGGCCATTAAATGGCAGGCACTATTACAATTTTCTCGCCAGAGCATTGCCAGAATTGCTGGAAGACGTCCCGCTCCCTACAAGACAACGCATGTGGTTCCAACATGACGGGACGCCGGCACATTTCAGTCGTCGTGTGCGGCGATTCCTGGACCGACGGTTCCCAGAAACGTGGATTGGCAGAGGTGGTCCTGTACCATGGCTTGCTCGATCCCCAGATATGTCCCCTCTGGACTTTTTTTGTGTGGGGGAGAGATGCGCGACCTTGTTTACGCAACCCGTGTTGCATCAGTAGAGGATCTGGTTGCCCGGATAGTAGCAGCAGTAGGAACAATCCAGGATACTCCTGGGGTTTTTGCCCGTGTCAGGCAGAACATGATCCGACAGTGTAACCTTTGTTTACGTGTCAATGGAGGCATTTTTAAAAATCTACTGTAATTTAAATAGGGTTGTGTTAAGGTGTTGTCTCTTGGTCATAAAAAAATGGAAAAGTGTTTGTTGGTTTAATGAATTTGCCGCCAGAGAAATCTTCCTCTACCGATTTAAATATTCAAGGATGTAGGTTGCAGTAGGTACTGGAAGATGAAGAAACTTGCACAGGATAGTGTAGCATGGAGAGCTGCATCAAACCAGTCTCAAGACTGAAGACCACAACAACAACAACAACAAGAAAATATGACATTATTGAAAAATATTTGTTTTGATGACCCCTACAACCTCCCAGAGTTTGTCGGTTTAAATACTTTTCACCCTGTATGCCACGATTGGCGACTCCGATGAGGGTATGTAAGCACCGACATATAGGCAAGGGGTAGTCTTTCCAACATGCCTACGGTAAATGCAGGAACGTGAGCTATCTCGGCGTTATTACCAAATGGACCAACGTGCTGTTACTCTTTTCTTGGCTGCCGAAGGACGAACACCGATAAACATCCAACGGAGAATGAAGAATGTGAGTGGAGCGTGTGTCTAAAGCCACCGTTGTGGAATGGTGCGCCAAGTTCCATGCAGCAAGTGGCGCTGTTGCTTAATGACGATGCTCGTTCCCTTGTAATGTTCTTTTATTAATGATATAACATTACGATTGCGTTAAATGAATGTCTGAACTGTGGATTGGATGCAGAACTCGAATTGTCGTGTTGCGTGTTGTAGCTGCAAGTGGGGTGCTTATTCTGTGTTATTGTTAGCCAAACTTTACGAATCGATTGGGCAATGCGACTCCCAATACCAATAAAGGAATGTAGTCTCTGCAAAATACATTCAGCCCCTTAGGCACTCAATCATCTGGTCCTGTTCAAAACTGATAACTTTGGTCCCTGTGCACATAACAAATAAATTAATTTATCTTACCTCTAGAGCAGCAACGGAGTAACGCGATTTATTCTGGTCTCTCATGCAAATATATACAGGTGTTACAAAAAGGTACGGCCAAACTTTCAGGAAACATTCCTCACACACAAATAAAGAAAAGATGTTATGTGGACATGTGTCCGGAAACGCTTAATTTCCATGTTAGAGCTGATTTTAGTTTCGTCAGTATGTTCTTCACCTACGCACGTTATCATGATTTCATACGGGATACTCTACCTGTGCTGCTAGAACATGTGCCTTTACAAGTACGACACATGTGGTTCATGCACGATGGAGCTCCTGCACATTTCAGTCGAAGTGTTCGTACGCTTCTCAACAACAGATTCGGTGACCGATGGATTGGTAGAGGCGGACCAATTCCATGGCCTCCACGCTCTCCTGACCTCAACTCTCTTTCATTTATGGGGGCATTTGAAAGCTCTTGTCTACGCAACCCCGGTACCAAATGTAGAGACTCTTCGTGCTCGTATTTGTGGACGGCTGTGATACAATACGCCAATCTCCAGGGGTGCATCAGGGCATCAGGGATTCCATGCGACGGAGGGTGGATGCATGTATCCTCGCTAACGGAGGACATTTTGAACATTTCCCGTAACAAAGTGTGTGAAGTCACGCTGGTACGTTCTGTTGCTGTGTGTTTCCATTCCATGATTAATGTGATTTGAATGGAAGTAATGAAATGAGCTCTAACATGGAAAGTAAGCGTTTCTGGACACATGCCCACATAACATATTTTCTTTATTTGTGTGTGAGGAATGTTTCCTGAAAGTCTGGCCGTACCTTTTTGTAAAACCCTGTATATTATATATATACAGGCTCAGCAGTGTGCAATACTGGCCATAATACTTGAAATGCACATGAAATTCAAAAAAGATGGTTCAAATGGCTCTAAGCACGATGGGACTTAACATCTGAGCCGGCTACGGTGGCCGAGCGGTTCTAGGCGCTTCAGTCCGGAGCCGCGCGACTGCTACGGTCGCATGCCTCGGGCATGGATGTGTGTGATGCCCCTAGGTTAGTTAGGTTTAAGTAGTTCTAAGTTCTAGGGGACGGATGACCTCTGATGTTAAGTCCCATAGTGCTCAGAGTCATTTGAACCATTTTTAACATTTGACGTCATCAGTCCCCTAGAACTTAGAACTAATTAAACCTAACTAACCTGAGGACATCACACACATCCATGTCCGAGGTTGGATTCGAACCTGCGACCGTAGCAGCAGCTGAAGCGCCTAGAACCGCTTGGTCACAGCGGCCGGCCCACATGAAATTCATTTGGCGGATAAACGAGAACATTTAAGAACATCCAGCTTCTTAAAAACCATTACCTGGTCAGGGAGGCGGTGCTGATTTTGATGAATTACTAGCACTGTTTTTTAGCAAAATTATATTGCAAGTTAAGTTTGTTCTTTCAAAAAATTGCAGTTACATTACTCACAACTGATTCACATACAATGAGATTTAAACAGCAAGTATTTTTTAACTTCATTAATCCAACATAAATGAAAATCATCAAATTACACAAAGCTCTGTTAACAAATCTTAAAAAGCATGGAAAAAAATGAAATATCTAACTAGTCTTTTTTTTTCAGAGTCTTTTTTTTTCAGAACGGTTACTCAGTACTTACAAATTATCAGCCAACTCATCTGTACTAACGCGCTGGCAAAAACAGAAACCACAATTATTTAATATTTTCACCTTGGTTGGTTCCATTTTCAACAATATTGACATACCTACATCAATCTAACTCTTGGTGGCTTCACACAGCACACCACAGAAAACTGCCTGCTCCATCGTCTTTCCCTCACAGACAGCTACCTATGACTGTGCGCCCAGAGCTCTCTTACTCCAACACTAGAAGAACAGAAGTACAGTATCTTTGGCTCTGTGGTCAGCGATCCGCATTATCGAGCCTGTCAGAGACATTCATCATTTATAGTATCCTAGTTTCATTTTAATTTATTAATATTCTTATTCTGGAGCCACATACAAGTGTGCCACAGTATACTCCTTTCACCCTTATAAGAAATTTCGTAACGAAGACGATGCACCCACTGTAGTGCGAGACGCTCGAGCACCCGCCCCGTAGGACTGACCTCTCCCCATGCGACTTCACACTTCGTTCGAAGATTCCTGTCAGACTAGCAAGTGCAGCAAGTAGTTACGGAGTTCTTCACACAGCAGAAAGGGCGTTTTACCAAACGAGTCCCTTCACCTGACTTGCGGTAAGTCACTATGAGACCAAACTACTGAGGTCATCGGTTCCTACGGTTACGCACTACTTAATCTACCTTAAACTAACTTAGCTAAGGACAACACGTATACCCATGCACGAGGTAGGACTCGAACCTCCGAGGGGGGGAAGACGCCGAGTCCCTTCGAGCTGGTACGTTGGTGACATGATTGCATCAAAGCGCACGACTATTTTGCCTGACTGGCACATCAATTCTTGACTGGACGGCCTTCGAACGGAAACTTTTTGCTCGCCTCTTAATAAGATTCAAAACGGTCACTCAGCAGTCGTAGTTCTTGTTTAGGAAAGCGAAGACCAAAAGCTAAGAAGTAGCAGAAGTAAGACTTTCAAAATCATCAAAAGTCGTTGTACTTATTACTGAGGTTCGTGACACCATGAAGCAAGCGTCCATCCAGGACAATTATCAGCTAGTCTTACAGCCTGCTGAATAGGAAAACTGCAGATCTTCTTGTATGATCTATCCTCCTGCTCCTTGTTCTTCCCCTCGGTCTCGTGCGCTCGATATTTCTCTCCATGAGTATTTTTGTTAGATACTAAAATGTAGACTTTCACGGCCGGAAATGTCATGTCCATTATAATTATCCGGGCTGTTATAGCCGGCCGGAGTGGCCGTGCGGTTCTAGGCGCTGCAGTCTGGAACCGCGAGACCGCTACGGTCGCAGGTTCGAATCCTGCCTCGGGCATGGATATGTGTGATGTCCTTAGGTTAGTTAGGTTTAAGTAGTTCTAAGTTCTAGGGGACTGATGACATCAGAAGTTGAGTCCCATGGTGCTCAGAGCCATTTGAACCATTTTTCTGGCTGTTATAACGTGGTCGGTTGATGAATTCTGTGTCAATTCCCAACGTTTCGTCCCCATCTGCGGAGGACATCTTCAAGGGGATCTGTAGCTCGATGGAAGGTCCAACACACCCACTGGCTCGCTACTGACTGCCGCTAAATTCCGTGTCCGCGCTTTGCCGCGCCGAGTCATGACGTCACGTGTTTTGAAAATGTCAGTGGAATTGCCCGCTGTCCGCTGCCGTCGATCGCCGTTGCCATCACCCAGTAGTGGACGGGTGGTACACATCTTCTTCAACACCGGCATCCATATACCGTTTCATTTCACGCC
Source organism: Schistocerca americana (assembly GCF_021461395.2). Lineage (NCBI taxonomy): Eukaryota > Metazoa > Arthropoda > Insecta > Orthoptera > Acrididae > Schistocerca > Schistocerca americana. The sequence continues at coordinate 480,953,747 of NC_060126.1, forward strand.
CTCCTCCTTTCGACTGAAATTATTTGCGTGTTTGTCGATTTCGATTGCCTCCCTGTAGAGCCTTTCGTAATATCCGCTTGTGGCCGCTAGTACTTGCGTCTCCTCGAAACGAATATGGTGGTTACCTGGCTGGAAAGCATGCTCCGCAACAGCTGATCGTTCCGTTTCTCCTCTTCTACAATTGCCCTTTTGCTCTTGCAAACGTTTTAAACAGTTCTTTTAGTGGTACTCACATGAACATCTCCACAGCTGCACGGGATCCTATACATTCCAGCTTTTTCCAATGGTTTGCGAGCGTCTTTGGCAGGCTTAAGATATTCCTGTATCTTCCTGGTGGGCTTGTAAATTACGGTAATATTCCGCTTCGTCAAGATCCTCCCTATTCTTTCCGTTACATTTTTAACAAACGGTAGGAAAACCTTAAATTTTGCGGTAGCCTGTACGTCAGTATGATTTCTGCGTGGCTGTCTCAAGGCACGTTTCATCTCTTCGCATAATGTAGCCAAAGAACTAGTGAATTTTCGTTTGACACGAGAAGAAAGGCTGCTAAAAGTATTAAGTTGTTCAGTAATGGACATATTAGTTGTGCTTTAGATCCATATAATGCGCAGCACACTGCGCCAGTGTTTTCAATCCCCCAAATTGTAAATCTATGCCGAACACGGTATTAGGAACCCTCTTGATTGTTTGACTGAAAACGTCTCATTTGGTAGAACAGCTATTCACAACCTCCGATTTGCCGGTGACACAGTGCTTTTAGCCAGTAGCGAAGATAAGCTTGGTGAGCTACTGACGAAAGGAGGCGACTTCAGTGAACCGTGTGGATTAGACACCAATCTCGGCAGGTCCAAACTCAAGATAATTCATGGAGGAACACAGGTCCAACTCACAGGTCGATTAAAGGAACTAGAAGTCGTGCATTATTCACCCATCTCGAATACGGGAAGTTGTTAGGAAGAGATAAGAAGACAGGCACCTGCAGAAGCTCAACAAGATCTGACAGAACAGAGAGATAACGAATAGCACAAAGATCCGAACTGTTGAAACACCCGTTCTTTTACGGTTGCGAAACATGGACCCCGAAATGCCAGAGGCAAGCAGTGCATTGACGCATTTGAGATTACCGCCAGTTAACATCAAAATTGGTGACAACGCGGTAGACGATATCAAGGAATTCTGTTACCAGAGAAGCAAAGTAACGCATGACGGGCGTAACAAGTAAGTTTAAAGATACCGACTGTTACAACCAAAGCCCATCCCTCGTCAGAAGTAGAGGGGATCACGAAGTAGACGACGTGAAGGAAATCCGCTACCTTGGAATCAAAGTAATGTGACGGAAGAAGCTTGTTGACTAGCGCAGCCAAAGAGGCTGTTCCTGACCAAAATAAGACTAGATGTGTCAAACACAGATCTCAGTTTGATAAAGTTTCAGTGCCCATTTGGAGCACGGTACTGCATGATAGTAAATAACGGATAGTGGGAAGACCGGAAAAGAAGAGAATCGACGTGTTTGAGATGCGGTGCTATAGCAGGGCGTTGGAAATGAAATAGACTGATACGAAATGAGGTTCTCCGCGGAATAGTTGAAGAAAGGAATAAATGCGGATTAGAAGAAGAGATGCAGTGGTAGAACGTGTCAAGGTAACAGGGAATAATTTCTATGGTATTAGAGAGAGCTATAGTAGGTAAAAAAATTGACGGGGTTTAGAAGCATTAGAATATATTGAAGTGAGAACGTTGGTTTAGCTGTTAGTCTATGATGCGGAAATTGGCACAGTAGAGGAAAATCATGATTTGTCGCAACAAACCAGTCAGTCTGATGTTAAAAAAAAAAAAAAAAAAAATACCCTCTGAAAATACCATACATTCGTAGTCGCAGAGATCCATAAACATGAAGAAATTTAGCTTATTTACTGAACATGCATTGCTATATATTTACTCAGACATCTGATTTGTTAGAATATCTGTCTCGCACCTGACACTGATTGGGATTCAGGTCCAAGCCGCTTGTCGATATAAAGCAGTTAAAAACATTTCCGTGCTGCTACGCAGACGGTTAAAGCAGAGGGTACAGTATGAGATTTTCACTCTGCAACGGAGTGTGCGCTGATATGAAACTTCCTGCAGATTAAAACTGTGTGGAGGACCGAGACTCGAACTCGGGACCTGGTAGAGCACTTGCCCGCGAAAGGCAAAGGTCTCGAGTTCGAGTCTCGGTCCGGCACACAGTTTTAATCTGCCAGGAAGTTTCAGAGGGTACAGTGCTTGCGCCCTGTGTCGGCGTTCTGTGCTTATATACTGGCGTGCTGCCACTTACTGCCTCAGACCGCACTATTAGCTACCGTACTCGACTATTGATTGTTTTATGATTTTCTGTCTTTCAGTATTCACTCCGGGCTAGTCTTTTACGTTTTGGACGACTTTGCTGTGAGCTGGATTCTATTTTTAGCCAACCGTTCAATACGTAAGCTTAGTTGGTACCGACTACATATTTGCACCGATCGTCATTTCACTACATACCGGGTGATACCCGAACTCTCCCTACCTGTGCTGAGTAGGATACTAAAATCGAACTGGTTTTTATATTTTATTTGTTTATTTATTTGTTTATTTGTTTTTACTGCTAGTTACCTAATTCTCTTTTGCTAAAGACGCCACGAAAACCGGAAAAATGGTAATAAAAATCACGGTATCGTTGTCGTGGAGGTCATTGCAGTCCAGTTATCTACATATACACTCCGAAAGTCATCCCATGGTGCGTGACGGAGACTACTTAGTCTATCACTTTCATTTCCCGTCTTTCCTGTTCGTCAGAAATATTCCGTACGAAGAGCGATCGGTGGTAAGCTTCTGTATGCGACCCAGTCATTGTAATTTTACCTTGATTGTCATTTCGCGAAAGGAAGCAATATTCTACTTGACTCTACTAGAAATGTACGCTCTCCACATTTTAACGTAAGCTACGGCGTAACGTGCAATGCCTATCTTGTAGCGTCTGCCAGAGCAGTTGGGTGACCGTGGTGCTTTTGCGCTTCCTAGACGAACCCGTGACGAAACTCGCTGCTCGTCATTGGATCTCGTCCTTTTCTTCTGTAGAAGCGCAGATCGGCGAGCAAGTATCGGTCGAACTGGTGTTCACTTCCCGAGTAATCTTCCCAGTGAACGGCGTCTGCGTTTCCTGAGTTTCACTTTAAATCGTTCCTTATGCCCACTCCCGGATATTTAGTGAGTGTGGTGACTTCCAGTTACTGTTAGGCATTCGTGTAATCGTACAGTACGGAATAATTCTGCCTATTTACGCGCAGTACGTTACATTTGTATTCAACAACTTACGCAACTTGGAACGATTACGTATAAAACTAGGGACTGCGTTTTACTGTCAAGAACTCTTAGAGGAGGCAATAAATATACTAGACTGCCTACAGTATGCTTCTCCGTCCTCTTCTCGAGTACTGCTGCGCGTTATGGGATCCCTACCAAACAAGACTGACGGAGGACATCGGAGAAGTTCAAAGAAGGGCAGTTCGTCTTGTGTTATCAGGAAAAAGAGAAGAGAGTTCACAGATATGATACACGAGTTACAGTTGCAACCATTGAAACAAAGGCGTTTCTCGTTGCAGCGAGATCTTTTCACAGCATTTCAGTCACCGACGTTTTCCTCCATATGCGAAAACATTTGACTCCCATGTACAAAGGGAGAAATGACATCGTAATAAAATAGAAGAAATCGGAGGTCGTACGGGGAAGATGTAAGTTCTTCTGTTTTACACTTGCTGTTTGAGAGTGTAACTGTAGAGAAATAGCCCGAAAGTGGTTCGACAAACCCCTCTGTCAAGCGCTTAAGTGTAATTACTTTTGAATGCATTATGGGAGAGGCAGTGATCAATGTCTTACAAATATTTACTATTAAAAACAGTCTTGATCACGATTTATTTATCAAGGTGACCGGTTTCGACCACTACTGTGGTCGTCTTCAGACCATTGAAAATGGTTCAAATGGCTCCGAGCACTATGGGACTTTAACAGCTATGGTCATCAGTCCCCTAGAACTTAGAACTACTTAAACCTAACTAACCTAAGGACATCACACAACACCCAGTCACCACGAGGCAGAGAAAATCCCTGACCCCGCCGGGAATCGATCCCGGGAACCCGGGACAGACCATTGAGTAGGAACCGCTTTCCATTGGAGAATCACTACTAATTCTCCAACGGAAAGAGGTTCCTACTCAATGGTCTGAAGACGACCACAGTAGTGGTCGAAACTGGTCACCTTGATAAATAAATCGTGATCAAGACTGTTTTTAATAGTAAATATATGCTTAAGTGTAAATTGTAGTCATGTCATGTAGAAATGGAAGGTCAACTTCCAAACCTTGCAACAAGCTTCCATTCTCTGCAGGTCTTCCTGCATTTCGCAACACTTTTCTGTACTCGTTATGTAACGTAACTGGCACAAAGACAATACTACAGCAGTGCACCATTCGCAACAGTGTTGGAGCAAAAGCGATTCGTTGGCCGGGTGTAGGTCCAGCGCGGGAGACACATTCCAGCCATCGCTTTTGTGCGCTCGTCCATGAACTACTTTGGTATTCATGCATCGACACGGACCGCGGGCTTTGTCCACGGCGGGGATGCCCTGCATAATGTAATGGCGCGGACGAGAATCCTCGAGTCGGGATGCGAAAGCGGGTCCGCTTTGTGTCGGGGCTTCCTGGTCTGGTCTGCTCTGCTCTGCTCTGTCCTGCAAATTTCCATATTCATCGCCGGCCGGCTGACCAAAAGCGATGTACAGGCCGAGGTGGGCAGAAAGGGCGCGAGCGGTTAAAACAGCGCAGCTGCTCCGGCGGGCAAACTGGGCCCTCAACCGAGGACCTTTCTCCGTGGCTATCAGCAACGGTAGAGGCTATTACGCCAGCCTACTTAGACTTCTAATAGGATTACCTGTGAAGTAAAGATGCTACACGTGACTTATTTCATAGCATGATCGTAAATAGTAAACCTGTATTGTGTTGGTGGTGCGTCGCTGATTCTTGTAGAGCTCACCGTGTGTTCGAATGCTGTCTCTAGCGTATGAATGCTTTTGTAATCTTCTGTTAATGGTTGTGTACCCTCAGCAGCTACTTAATACACTCCTGGAAATTGAAATAAGAACACCATGAATTCATTGTCCCAGGAAGGGGAAACTTTATTGACACATTCCTGGGGTCAGATACATCACATGATCACACTGACAGAACCACAGGCACATAGACACAGGCAACAGAGCATGCACAATGTCGGCACTAGTACAGTGTATATCCACCTTTCGCAGCAATGCAGGCTGCTATTCTCCCATGGAGACGATCGTAGAGACGCTGGATGTAGTCCTGTGGAACGGCTTGCCATGCCATTTCCACCTGGCGCCTCAGTTGGTCCAGCGTTCGTGCTGGACGTGCAGACCGCGTGAGACGACGCTTCATCCAGTCCAAAACATGCTCAATGGGGGACAGATCCGGAGATCTTGCTGGCCAGGGTAGTTGACTTACACCTTCTAGAGCACGTTGGGTGGCACGGGATACATGCGGACGTGCATTGTCCTGTTGGAACAGCAAGTTCCCTTGCCGGTCTAGGAATGGTAGAACGATGGGTTCGATGACGGTTTGGATGTACCGTGCACTATTCAGTGTCCCCTCGACGATCACCAGTGGTGTACGGCCAGTGTAGGAGATCGCTCCCCACACCATGATGTCGGGTATTGGCCCTGTGTGCCTCGGTCGTATGCAGTCCTGATTGTGGCGCTCACCTGCACGGCGCCAAACACGCATACAACCATCATTGGCACCAAGGCAGAAGCGACTCTCATCGCTGAAGACGACACGTCTCCATTCGTCCCTCCAGTCCCTCCATTCACGCCTGTCGCGACACCACTGGAGGCGGGCTGCACGATGTTGGGGCGTGAGCGGAAGACGGCCTAACGGTGTGCGGGACCGTAGCCCAGCTTCATGGAGACGGTTGCGAATGGTCCTCGCCGATACCCCAGGAGCAACAGTGTCCCTAATTTGCTGGGAAGTGGCGGTGCGGTCCCCTACGGCACTGCGCAGGATCCTACGGTCTTGGCGTGCATCCGTGCGTCGCTGCGGTCCGGTCCCAGGTCGACGGCCACGTGCACCTTCCGCCGACCACTGGCGACAACATCGGTGTACTGTGGAGACCTCACACCCCACGTGTTGAGCAGTTCGGCGGTACGTCCACCCGGCCTCCCGCATGCCCACTATACTCCCTCGCTCAAAGTCCGTCAACTGCACATACGGTTCACGTCCACGCTGTCGCGGCATGCTACCAGTGTTTAAAGACTGCGATGGAGCTCCGTATGCCACGGCAAACTGGCTGACACTGACGGCGGCGGTGCACAAATGCTGCGCAGCTAGCGCCATTCGACGGCCAACACCGCGGTTCCTGGTGTGTCCGCTGTGCCGTGCGTGTGATCATTGCTGATTAGCCGAGCGGTCTAGGGCGATGCAGTCATGAACTGTGCGGCTGGTCCCGGCGGAGATTCGAGTCCTCCCTCGGGCATGGGTGTGTGTTTGTTCTTAGGATAATTTAGGTTAAGTAGTGTGTAAGCTTAGCCGTTAAGTCCCATAAGATTTCACACACATTTGAACTTTTTTTTTTTTAATTTCTTCAAATCTATAGTACATACGAATCATTAACTGCAAAAAGGAAACATGCCCAAAACTTTCAAATGCCGTTTTACTGCATCAAAGAAGTCTAACAGGGTAGGTGCATAATTTATTGTAGACACGGAACTAGCCGACAGTCAGTGCAGCGCCTCTACCAAGAGATGTTCACCGCTTACTGTAGAAAAGGATCAACTCCAGGCACCATCAGGAAAAAACTAAGAAAACAGGAATGATATTAAATTGTTAGTGAGGTGACCTTATATTGGATTCTTCGTAGAAGAAAGATAATTTTAATGCTGTTCAGACTTCACAAACTGCAATAATGGGGAAAATTCTACAAAAAAGAAGCTTGCCTTAGTAATGATTTTTTTTTTCTTTTCGTTCAAACAGCGATAACTTTAATCAAGTTTTTGGGTATCCATTGTTTTCCATTATGTTCCATAACAGCTTTGTATCTACCATATGAAAGGGTTGTATATACAAGGTTACTGGAGCAGTTAAATTCACATAATTTGCTGTCAAATGTACAGTTTGGTTTTAGAAATGGTTTAACAACTGAAAATGCTATATTCTCTTTTCTCTGTGAGGTTTTGGACGGATTAAATAAAAGGTTGCTAACAATAGGTGTTTTCTTTGATTTAACGAAGGCTTTTGACTGTGTTCACCACAAAATATTACTGCAGAAGTTGGACCATTATGGAGTAAGGAGAGTAGCTTACAATTGGTTCGCCTCTTACTTTAAGAACAGAAACCAAAGGTAATTCTCCGCAATATTGAGAGTGGTAGTGATGTTCAGTCCCAATGGGGCACTGTTAAGTGGGGTGTTCCCCAAGGGTCGGTGCTGGGGCCCCTGCTGTTTCTTATTTATATAAATGATATGCCTTCTAGTATTACAAGTGATTCAAAAATATTTCTGTTTGCTGATGACACCAGCTTATCAAATAATGTAGTCGTGGAAAGCAATTTGATGCTAAATCACAGTAAGACTCAGTTTTTACAGTTTCTAACTCACAATTCAACAAGAACTGATATTTTGATCAGACAGAATTGGCATATTATAAGCGAGACGGAACAGTTCAAGTTCCTAGGCGTTCGGATGGTTAGTAAGGTGTTGTGGAAAGCCCATGTTCAGGATCTTGTTCCGAAACTAAATGCTGCTTTATTTACCATTAGAACAGTGTCTGAAATAAGTGACAGTTCAACACGAAAAGTAGTCTACTTCGCATATTTGCATACGCTTATGCCATATTGTATTATTTTTGGTAATTCTTCTGATTCAAAAAGGAAATTTTGGCTCAGAAACGGGCTGTTCGAGCTATATGTGGTGTAAGTTCGGGAACCTCTTGTCGACCCCTGTTCAATAGTCTGGGAATTCTGACATTGCCCTCACAGTATACGAGGTGCGGCTAGAAAAAAACCGGACTGATGCTGGGAAAAACATTTATTTACAAATATTTACAATTTCATGTTATCTCCTTCAATGTACTCTCCTCCTCGGTCTCTACACCGCTCCATACGAATTTTCCACTGTTCATAGCAATGCTGCAGATCATTTTCGGTAAGTCCATACATTACTTCCGTCGCTTTTTCTTTTACTGCTTCAACAGTCTCAAATCTAGTTCCTTTCAAAGCTGACTTGACTTTAGGGAAAAGAAAAAAGTCACAGGGGGCCAAATCAGGTGAGTAGGGTGGATGATCTAAGATGGGAATGTTGTGTTTTGCCATAAACGTCTTCACTGACAACGCACTGTGAGCTGGGGCATTGTCTTGGTGAAGGATCCATGACTTTTTTCTCCACAAATCGTTCCGTTTTCTCCGTACTCGCTCACGTAGGGTAGCCAGGACGCTAATGTAGTAATGCTGATTCGTTTTATTGTTTCACCAGTACTAGTCCGGTTTTTTTCTAGCCACACCTCGTATATTTTCTTTAATGTCGTTTGTTGTTAGCAATATTAGCTTATTCCCAAGGGTTTGCAACTCAGTTAATACTAGGCAGAAATCAAATCTGCATGTGGAATGCACTCCCTTGACTCTTGTGCAGAAAGGACGGCACTATTCTCCTGCATCCATTTTAAATAAGCTACCACAAGAACTCAAAAATCTTAGCAGTAGCCCAAACGCTTTTAAGTCTAAACTGAAGAGTTTCCTCATGGCTCACTCCTTCTATTCTGTCGAGGAGCTCCTGGAAGAACTGAAAAATTAAGCAAATTCCAGTGTTACATTGTTGATTTTCTTTATTGAAACTTACGAATTGTCGGCTGAATACGTTTCTTGTATTTCATTTTATCTGTTTCTACTATCGTGTATAATTTCATGTATTGACTCGTTCCATGACCATGGAGACTTCTCCTTAATTTGGTCCCACGGAACAATAAATAAATAAATAAATAAATAAATAAATTTACAGAATCATAAAAAATGATCAAAGTTATTATAGTCTCATGTCTTTTCTAATATCCGTTTTGAAGCTAAATATATTACCTATGCAAGATATCTCCCGTTTCTGATTTCACACTCATGTTCCCGTAAAAGAGAATGTGCTCTCAAACTCACGTACGATACAATCTCCTTTTATGTCTCTAAGCTTGTCCAAAACCTGTTGTTAATTTTAATTAGGATCGGTGTCCGTTTTTTCCGTGAAAAGGCGAAATTTTCCCATCGGGTGAAATTTCCTTCTTGAAAACTGGCAGACACAATGCTTTGGGTAGCGGAAGTGGTAAAACATTGGGAGCCGACAATACCAGGCTCCATTGGTATATTGCTGCTGGCGAGTATATTCCAGCCTGCCTGCTGTCAAATTAATTTATATCGGATTAATGCATTAGTTTTATCATCATCAAAATTGTTATTATATAATCGATTCGTCAGTCTTCTGGCTGGTTTGACGCAGCTCGGCATGACTTCCACTCTTACTTGCGCCCGCTGCTGTTAATAGTTTACCAAGAAGTACCACTGACGCCGCCCGCTGTCAACAGAGACGTATCGTATCCGGACTGAAGCGAGCCCTGGACTGGAGTATACGGTATGGGGAAGCCCCGCCACTACGTCAGCGCCGGCAACCCCTAACTCACTCTGGCGGCCGCGCGGCCAACTAACGCGGCAGACGCCCCTCGCCCATTAAGTAGTCGCGGAGCACTAAGCTGGCAGCCGTAATGGATCCTCCTTTCGGTGCGGTGGCCTTTTCTGAGCCACCCGACGCCGTCCTTTTTATCCGCCCCCGTTCCACCCACACCCCCTTTCCCTTTCTACTCCAGCTTGCTCACTTTGCCTTACCGTTAACTTTCCCATCCCTCCGAGAAGCTGAGAGAACGCTGAAAATTTATACTCTCCAGTCGCAGCTTTAGCAATCTGATCCCTCTCTTGTCGCTAAGTTTGCTGTGCGTCCTTTCTCCTCCTCCTCCTCCCCCCATCCCCGACACCACCTCGTACGCCTCTACATGGGCAACTAATCCTGCTTAGGATGTCATCTTATTTCTGTTAGACCCGTCATTGTGATGCGGGAAATCACATTATTGTACAAACAATGCTCCAAACTTGCCGTGATGGCTTGCATACTAAAAGGCTGCTGCAAGTACAATGTGGTTATCATGATCTTACGCAGGTTTGTAGCTTCTCTTGACGTTGTTCAGTGTGTGCGATTTTAAATTTGGATTGATTTGAAATCCTCTCTGTACAAATATTACTTATTTCTTATTATTCACCCAGACATTTTCAGCACTTACATGTATTCACCAACTGCGACATGGTCGCGTATACAAACAGTGATCCAATACTGTCAAATGTTTTTTTATTCCGCCGGCCGTTGTGGCCGAGCGGTTCTAGGCACGTCAGTCTGGAACCGCGCGACCGCTACGGTCGCAGGTTCGAATCCTGCCTCGGGCATGGATGTGTGTGATGTCCTTAGGTTAGTTAGGTTTAAGTAGTTCTAAGTTCTAGGGGACTGATGACCTCAGATGTTAAGTCCCATAGTGCTCAGAGCCATTTGAACCATTTTTTTTTTAAATTCCAGTCTATGATCACAATATGAATTCTTTATACGATGACCGGTTTGAGTCCGTAATGACCATCCTCAGATCTGAAACATTTGTGAGTTGCGTTCCATGTTTACGTTCCAGTTTACATGGTGTAAAAAAGATCTGAGGATGGTCATTACGGACTGAAACCGGTCATCGTCTAAAGAACTCAGATTGTGATCATAGACTGGAATAAAAAAAATTTGGCTTATGTATATAGATGAGTTTTCGTGCACTTTTTTGTCGTTTTTGACAGGGCACAAACACCCCTATACAACAACAACAACAACAATAACGACAACAACACAGTTTCACTACTAACGTAATTTTCAGGTGGGCAATCGAAACAAACCAAACAAAATGCACCTGTTATCAGTTTTAGGCCAACAATAGATCAACGATTACAAACTTTAGATTATACTTTACAGAAATAAATTTTACCCACGGAAGATGACATACATATGTCGAAACATGTCTCAGTGATGATAAGAAGTAAATAATGTTTGCATGTGAAATAAACCAATGCAAGAAACGCATTTTAATTTCCACATGATAGGGTAGCCTAACATTTGTGGGTTGGTTCCATGTTTACGTTCCAGTTTACAAACGTTGTTCAACTGCATCTCCGGCAACCTGGAACCGCACTAGAGATTGCTCCACTGCTGCCCGAAACATCTCAGGCGGGATGTTGGCTACGTCCCTCATTATACTCATCACCACCCTCCAACTTGTGTTAGTGCCCCGTTGATAAACCCTGTCCTTAAGATAACCTCAAGCGTTCCAATGTGGTGATCTTGGTAGCCACGCAGTTTGGAACTATCGGCAAATGATTCAGTTTTCAGCAAACGTACGAGGGTTGTTTTTTAAGTAAGGGCCGTTTTTATTTTTAAAAAAAGATACAAATACGTTTGTAAAAAAACTTTTATTTTCTGATTCTACACACTTTTACCTATTTTTCTACATAGTTGCCTTGTTTATTTAAGCACTTGTCATACCGTACAACTAAGTTTTTAATTCCCTCTTCAAAGAATTCGGCCGCCTGCTCCGACAGCCAAGAGTTCACGGACGCTTTCACTTCATCGTCGTCATTGAAGCGCTGCCCGCCAAGATGGTGTTTCAGGTACCGGAAAAGGTGAAAATCGCTAGAAGCAAGGTCGGGGCTATATGGTGCATGGTCCAAAACTTCCCAGCCAAAGGAATCAATCAAATCCCGAGTCTTTTGAGAGGTGTGAGGCCTAGCGTTACCGTGCAGGAGCAAAACTCCTTTTGTCAGCATGCCGCGCCTTTTGTTTTGAATTGCTCTGCGGAGATTCTTTAGAGTTGCACAGTAGGCATCTGAGTTGATTGTCGTTACTTGTGGCATAAAGTCCAGTAGCAAAACACCGCACCGGTCCCAGAACACAGTTGCCATAATCATGCGCTTTGACAGCGCCTGTTTGGCTTTGACCTTGACGGGTGAGGTTGTGTGTCGCCATTCCATCGATTGTCGCTTGCTTTCGGGAGTTTCATCTCCAGTGACAATTTGACTCAACATGTCATCCCCTTCTTCCTCGTATCGAATCAAAACGTCCAATAAAGTGGCAAATCTCTTCCCTTTGTGGTCCTCTGTGAGGAGTCTGGGTACCTACCGAGAACACAGTTTCTTAAAGTTTAGGTTTTCACACACAATTTTGTACAAAACCGATCTTGAAACTTGTGGAAATTCCAAAGAAAGAGTGGAAATTTTGAATCTTCTGTCCTCACGAATCTTTGTTTCGACTGCAGCCACCAAATCATCAGTGATCACAGAGGGCCGGCCTGAGCGTTCTTCGTCATGGACGTTTTGACGGCCATTTTTAAACTCTCTAACCCACTGACGCACTTTACCTTCACTCATTGCATTCGAGCCATAAACTTCTGTTAACTGACGATGAATTTCTGCAGCTGATAGGCTTCTCGCGGTAAAAAAACGTATCACTGACCGTATCTCACACGCGGCGGGCGATTCAATAATCGTAAACATTATAAAGTAGCACAGCGATGTGTACACGTCAGCTACAGAGCTGCAACTTGCATCAGTGTGAACGGGAAGGATGCCGGCAAGTGGCGCGGTGGCTTGTTGCGGCGTCCGCGCGAACTACGGGACTATACGCGCGAACGGTCCTTACTTAAAAAACAACCCTCGTATTACTGAGTAACCGACTGCCGTCACGAGCAGTGTGAGGTGGATCTCCATCGTACACGAAAACAATAGACTCCAAAGCACCTCTCTCCCGTAGAGTAGGCGTCACATGTTGTCGAAGCAGGTTACAGTAACGTTTGCAGTTGGCACTGCATGTCCGTGGTCCTCGGGGTCAGAGTTCCTCCTACGTCCCGTACCAGTACCGGCGCCATATTGCACGTCACGTTACTAACAATAACAACAGTGCAGATCCTGCAGTACACAGTCTGAACATAATTCCTATAAAGTTCCATACCTATACGGTAAAGAGTTTTCCGTCTACACTGGCTCAAACTGCCAAAGTTTCATTATAACCGGGCTGCACAGCACCCAATTCAACAATATGTGTGCGAGGGGCTCACTGGTGCCCAGCCGACTTGTTTCCGCATTCGTCTTCTACACGTGGTTCGAGTTGTGCGGTTACGTGGACTCCGACCGGATTCGAGACTACTGTAGGACCCGAGCGGCTATTTATAGCCGAATTCGACTCCCGGCGCCCGCTACGCCCTTCGATACTCTTTTGCTTTTCATAGCCAGTGCTAACATCCAGTGAAACGCACATTCTCTCGACGTTCCCCATATGTGGTAGACGTTACGGCCCGGCACGCCAGTCGGGAACTTCAGAACAGAGCTGGCTGTGACAAGACGACCCTTCTCCAGGATGACAACGCAACAGCAGCGGCCCCTATGGGAAGAGGGCACAAGCACCGCGCTCGACTCGTCGCGGTCCACTTGAACAGCAGCGTCAAGATTTGTGACTTAAATAGAAGCGCCAAAGCTCATTACTTCGCTTGTACACTCCATGTAACACACTTGGAATTGTTTATACCGAAGAAGCTTATTAACGAGGTGCATTAAAGTTCTAAGGCCTCCGATTTTTTTTCTCCGGACTGGAAAGAGGTAGAAACATGCGCATTGTTTTAAAATGAGGCCACATTAATTGTCAATACGTCCCAGAGATGGCAGCACCGTACGGCAGATGGAATTTTACTGCCAGCGGCGAGAATCAGAACTGTTTTAAATACTTAAAATGGCGACGTTTTCCTTACTTGAACAGCGTGCAATCATTCGTTTTCTGAATTTGCGTGGTGTGAAACCAATTGAAATTCATCGACAGTTGAAGGAGACATGTGGTGATGGAGTTATGGATGTGTCGAAAGTGCGTTCGTGGGTGCGACAGTTTAATGAAGGCAGAACATCGTGTGACAACAAACCGAAACAACCTCGGGCTCGCACAAGCCGGTCTGACGACATGATCGAGAAAGTGGAGAGAATTGTTTTGGGGGATCGCCGAATGACTGTTGAACAGATCGCCTCCAGAGTTGGCATTTCTGTGGGTTCTGTGCGCACAATCCTGCATGACGACCTGAAAATGCGCAAAGTGTCATCCAGGTGGGTGCCACGAATCCTGACGGACGACCACATGGCTGCCCGTGTGGCATGTTGCCAAGCAATGTTGACACGCAACGACAGCACAAATAGGACTTTCATTTCGTCGGTTGTGACAATGGATGAGACGTGGATGCCATTTTTCAATCCAGAAACAAAGCGCCAGTCAGTTCAATGGAAGCACACAGATTCACCGCCACCAAAAAAATTTCGGGTAACCGCCAGTGGTGAAAAAATGATGGTGTCCATGTTCTGGGACAGCGAGGGCGCAATCCTTACCCATTGCGTTCCAAAGGACACTACGGTAACAGGTGCATCCTACGAAAATGTTTTGAAGAACAAATTCCTTCCTGCACTGCAACAAAAACGTCCGGGAAGGGCTGCGCGTGTGCTGTTTCACCAAGACAACGCAGCCGCACATCGAGCTAAGGTTACGCAACAGTTTCTTCGTGATAACAACTTTGAAGTGATTCCTCATGCTCCCTACTCACCTGACCTGGCTCCTAGTGACTTTTGGCTTTTTCCAACAATGAAAGACACTCTCCGTGGCCGCACATTCACCAGCCGTGCTGCTATTGCCTCAGCGATTTTCCAGTGGCCAAAACAGACTGCTAAAGAAGCCTTCGCCGCTGCCATGGAATCATGGCGTCAGTGTTGTGAAAAATGTGTACGTCTGCAGGGCGATTACGTCGAGAAGCAACGCCAGTTTCATCGATTTCGGGTGAGTTGTTAATTAGAAAAAAAATCGGAGGCCTTAGAACTGGAATGCACCTCGTATTTTGCATGTCGCCCTTTGCTTGCAACACCTCTGTGAAAATACAGAGTTAAGTATGTTCATCTTTTCCTTTTGTAATAAAACTCGTTAATACGATTTGTTCGAATATTGTCTAGCAATCCGAGAAAGCAAGTTTCCTAGACCCCCATATTTGAAGTCAAGACTGGAATTAAGAGTAGACGTGATGCCCGGTGATATCTTAATAACAAGAGTGCCTGATCTGAAGCCTTGTTTGTATTGAAACTTTTGTCCCTTTTTATTATGTTTCCGACATCTTTGTTTCGATTTGAGTCCTTAATTCCAACTTGGTGTTTGCACCACTCTACTAGTAGCTTAGCTTTTCATTTCAAGATTATATTCGAGGCGGCGCTCGGCAACAACTGATATGCTTAGTTGACATAGTCGGGTCTGTAGCATCCGATGGTCTGTGTCCCAAGTAAGAAATGCCCTGGAGACTCAGATCTTCTTTAACATTACGTGAATCATAACAAGCTTGTGCTCTACCTCCAATGAACTCGACGTCGACGAGACAGTAAGCTCTATTCTTCCTTCTTCCCTCATAGCAACGCGACAAATACGTTCATATTTCATCAGGTTACCTTCCATTCGGAAAGTGGTTGCACCCAGCGACTGTTACGTGACTTGTAAATTATAGAGTCCAGCAATCAGTCATCCTTTTTTTTAGATTTTATTACCCAAATCCAGATTTCGGCTAGCAACTAGCCATTCTCAATGCACTGTTTTCTATTTGCAATGCATGTAGGTCCCTACATCTACATCTACATCTATACTCCGCGAGCCACCTTACGGTGTGTGGCGGAGGGTACTTATTGTACCACTATCTGATCCCCCCTTCCCTGTTCCATTCACGAATTGTGCGTGGGAAGAACGACTGCTTGTAAGTCTCCGTATTTGCTCTAATTTCTCGGATCTTTTCGTTGTGATCATTACGCGAGATATATGTGGGCGGTAGTAATATGTTGCCCATCTCTTCCCTATTGTTGTGGCGTACGTCACAGTTCTTTGAATACTATTAATATAGTATTCAAAGAACTGTCACGGACGTCCGAACAAAAGGGACTTACATGCATTGAGAATAGAAAACAGTGCACTGAGAATGGATAGCTACTAGCTGAAATCTGAATTTGCGTAATAAAATCTAAAAAAGGACGACTGATTGCTACACTCTATAATTTATAACTGTGTTCATATTTTTTTTCTGTACGTTGGCAGTCCTTTGATGGTAGTCTTCGGTTGAAGTAAGGATCACTTACAATCGCTTCAGTGGCCCCCTGAGCGAAGTACTGTCACAGTTTTCATGTGCACTGTTGGATTCAAAAGCGCAACACCAAGTAGGGGTAGTGTGACATCTACGAAAGTTGATAAGTTTTCTTTAAACACGCGCTGTAACGATTTCGAGCGTTAGTTACCTTTGGGATTGGATGTCGTGTGTTGATGTTAGTCAAGACTGTCTTTAAGGCGACAAAGACGCCATTATCAACACCTACGAGAAGCTGGACGATCGTTCTGCGATGCTTCAGCGCAGGAATGTAACCACTGTGCATGGTTGCTGGGAGCGGTGGTCACGGCAATGCACAGTTCCAAGAAGACCGGGTTCCGGATGACCATGTGGCACAATCGAGAGGGAAGGCCATCGTGTTCAGCACATGGCTCTGCTGCATCGTACTGCATCTGCAGTAGCAATCCGAGCAGCGGTTGCTACCACGGTGACACAACGAACTGTTACTTCAAAAACAGTTCCGAGCCAGACGCCCTGGCTATGTTTTGGTTATAAGGAGACCAGTTGTGGGCCTGCAGCCAACCTGTCTACGTCCTAGACTCACTGGCGGGGTGCGATTTCATATGGCACCAGGAGCACTCCCGTGGTTATCCCACGCACCCTGACTCAAAACTTGTACGTCAATCTGGACATTCGACGTGTTTTTCATTAGGATAACGCTCGCCCACATAGAGCGGTTGTAATCCAACATGGCCTGTCGACATGTTGCCTTGGCCTGCTCGCTCACTCGATCTGTCTCCAGTCGAGCACATATGGGAGGTCTCGGACAATACCGATTGAGTGCAACAGGCATGGAACTCCATCGCACAGAATGACGTCCGACGCGCAACGCATGCACGTTTGCAATGTTTGCATTGGCATTCTGGCGGCTATACCGGGTATCAATGTACACTACTCGCCATTAAAATTGCTACACCACGAAGATGGCGTGCTACAGACGGAAATTTAACCCACAGGAAGAAGATGCTGTGATACGCAAATGATTAGCTTTTCAGAGCATTCACACAAGGTTGGCGCCGGTGGCGACACCTACAACGTGCTGACATGAGGAAAGTTTCCACTCGGTTTCTCATACACAAACAGCAGTTGTCCGGCGTTGCCTGGTGAAACGTTGTTGTGATGCCTCGTGTAAGGAGGAGAAATGCGTACCATCACGTTTCCGACTTCGATAAGGGTCGGACTGTAGCCTATCGCGACTGCGGTTTATCGTATCGCGACATTGTTGCTCGCGTAGGTCGAGATCCAATGACTGTTAGCAGAATATGGAATCGGTGCGTTCAGGAGGGTAATACGGAACGCCGTGCTGGATCCCAACGGCCTCGTACCACTAGCAGTCGAGGTGACAAGCATCCTATCCGCCTGGCTGTAACGGATCGTGCAGCCACGTCTCGATCCCTGAGTCAATAGATGGGGACGTTTGCAAGACAACCACCATCTGCACGAACAGTTCGACGACGTTTGCAGCAGCATGGACTATCAGCTCGGAGACTATGGCTGCGGTTACCCTTGACGCTGCATCACAGACAGGAGCGCCTGCGATGTTGTACTCAACGACGAACCTGGGTGCACGAACGACAGAACGTTATTTTTTCGGATGATCCAGGTTCTGTTTACAGCATCATGGTGGTCGCGTCCGTGTTCGGCGACATCGCGGTGAACGCGCATTGGAAGCGTGTATTCGTCATCGCCATATTGGCGTATCAGCCGGCTTGAGGGTATGGGGTGCCATTGGTTACACGTCTCGGTCACCTCTTGTTCGCGTTGACGGCACTTTGAACAGTGGACGTTACGTTTCAGATGTGCTACGACCCGTGACTCTACCCTTCATTCGGTCCCTGCGAAACCCTACCTTTCAGCAGGATAATGCACGACCGCATGTTGCAGGTCCTGTACGGGCATTTCTGGATACAGAAAATGTTCGACTGCTCCCCTGGCCAGCACATTCTTCAAATCTCTCAACAATTGAAAACGTCTGGTCAATGGTGGAAGCGCAACTGGATCGTCACAATACGCCAGTCACTACTCTTGATGAACTGTGGTATCGTGTTGAAGCTGCATGGGCAGCTGTACCTGTAGACGCCATCCCAGCTCTGTTTGACTCAATGCCCAGGGGTATCGAGGCCGTTATTACGGCCAGAGGTGGTTGTTCTGGGTACTGATTTCTCAGGATCTATGCACCCAAATTGCGTGAAAATGTAATCACATGTCAATTCTAGTATAATATATTTGTCGAATTAATACCCGTTTATCATCTGCATTTCTTCTTGGTGTAGCAATTTTAATGGCCAGTAGTTATTAGCAATTCACACATTTGCAATAGCTGATCTCGCGCTTACATAACGTGTGATCGTTGCAGTGTTAATCACTTAAATGTATTACTTATACAACAGCTTTCCCGAAATTTCATTACTCTACATTCATTATATTTTTGTGCTGCGATATTTTCTATCAGTGCAGTATTAATGCTACATGCTTAGTGTTTTGCTGTCGTAACTGTTGTAGTGCTTCACGTTTTATGCTGCGTGAGTGGAACGGAAATGTTGCGAAGAACTTCGAGGGGTTGTAGAGGGTGTCTTGAGGAATAAGTTGAGTACAGGAACCAGCGTCCGTAAACATCCAACGAGCTACAGAGCGTCGAAGGTTTAGGGACCGGCGCCTGTCTCTATGCCACCACTGCAGCACACTTTGTACGCTGGCGAGTCGTAGGCGGAACGTATCGCAGTGTTTTTCGTTACACAGTGATCACGACTGATGGCCACGTTCGACAGTTTCTATGAGTTCGATGCTCCATTGGCTTAGTGGATGACGGTTTCGAACACGGTTTTCCGTCTTCAGTTTATTTTCTCCTGTATACTGAAAAACATCGGAAATTTTGGTGGTTTCCTTCATGCTAAGGCAAAAGTTTTGGCACCAAGCGACTGCTAAATTTCTTTCCTTATATGAAGATCACAGAGCATTTGAACTGCTTTTTCAAAGGAAACAGTATATCTCAATTGTTGTTCTCCAAGTAGAGTACTATTGGGTCTAATAGTTCACATGTATCAATAAGCTGTACAGAACCGCTTGTCTGCTTGGTGATAGTCAACAGAGTATTTATTCATCACACTTCATCAGTAGCGGCCGCGCGGTTCTAGGCGCTATACTCTGGAACCACGCGACGGCTACGGTCGCTGGTTCGAATGCTGCCTCGGGCATGGATGTGTGTGATGTCCTTAGGTTAGTTAGGATTAAGTAGTTCTAAGCTCTAGGGGACTGATGACTTCAGAAGTTAAGTCACTTAGTGCTCAGAGCCATTTGAACCATTTTGAACCGTCACACTTCCTCAGTTTTGGAGCAAGGTATCAATACTTTACCGTTTTACTTTCATTCATATGAGAGCCTGGATGAACAGGTGGAATTTTAAGGGCGCACAAATGTTTGTTTATTAAATTTTTCCTAATTGGACAACGGCCTTACATGGTCTTACTAAGGAGATTCATATAGCCCTAAATGAGTGAAATGACTTTTTTATTGAAAATGAACAAATCTTGTAGCTTTTTGGTGGAAATTTTTCGTCTGTACCATAAAAAAGTCTAAATAGTGCCCAAATTTAAAAAAAAATTTCTAACGCGCCGTCATCTGTGTCTTGTAGATGTGACAGAAAGAGTACTGTAAGGTTTTTCAGTGTCACAGTAAAGCACATGCGACGAGTTGAAGGTCAAAGGTGTAGGCACTCATGACAAAAAAAGCGAGGTGAAGGCGTGCTTGTGCCAGGCGAAGAGAGGAGGGGGGGGGGGGGGGGGGAATCCCCGAGGCCCTGCGCCTGGGTTGGCAGCACTGGGGCGCACCGCCGCGGGCACGACCGATCGAACGCCCGGTGCAGCGGCGGTCCATTTAAAATTAATGAAGCAAATTTAATGAGCGCTCGCGGCGCCGCCAGATTAGGCGAAGCGCACAGTGGCGCCGCGCTGCGGTCCGACGCCGAACCGGTTAACGCAGCGGCGCCTGCCTGCAGGGGAATCCCAGCAGCTGCAGGCTTGATGGCAGTTGGCTGAAGGTGACTACGTTGCTAGCCAGAAGTCAAAACATTACGACCACCTAACACGGATAGTTGCTACCATTCAACAGATGTATGTCCTATGCACGATTCAACAACACATTGTTTACTCATTCATTCTTCACATTTACAGCTTATTATTTTCTGAGCCATCAGTCTGCTAACTGTTTTGATGCAGCCCGTTAGGAATTCCTTACCTGTGCTAACCTTTCCATCTCAGAGTAGCACTTGCACTCGACGTCATCAAACATTTGCCAGATGTATTCCAATCTATGTCTTCCCCTACAGTTTCTTACGCTCTGCAGCTACATCTAGTACCATGGGAGTTATTCCCTGATTTCGTAACACGTGTCCTATCATCCTGCCTTTTCTTCTTGTCAATGTTTTCCATATATATTCCGTTTCTCGACGAATCTGAGGAGAACCTCATTGCTTAGCACCTAATTTTCATCACCGTCTCTTCTGCTCGGGTTTTTCCACAGTCCATGTTTCACTACCTTACAATGCTGTTCTCCAAACGTGCATTCTCAGAAATTTCTTCCTCAAATTAAGGCCTGTGTTTGACACTAGTAGACTTCTCGTGGCCCGGAACGCCCTTTTTGCCAGTGCTACTCTGCCTTTTATGTCCTCCTTGCTCCGTCCATGAAGGGTTATTTTGCTGCCTAGGTAGCAGAATTCCGTGACTTCGTCTATTCCGTCATCCTCAGTTCTGATGTTAAGTTTGTCGCTGTTCTCATTTCTCCTACTTCTCATTACCTTGGTCTTTCTTCACTTTACTCTCGGTCCATATTCTTTACTCACTGGTGTGTTCATTCTAATCAACACATCCTGTAATACTTCACGTTCACTGAGGGTAGCAGTGTTATCAGCGAATCTTATCATTTATGTCCTTTCAACCTGAATTTTAATCCTGCTTTTGAACCTCTTATTTCCCACATTGTTTCTTCGCTGTACAGACTGAACAGTAGGGGCGAAAACTAAATCCCTGAATGACACACTTTTCTACATCTAAATCTACATGATTACTCTGCAATTCACATTTAAGTGCTTGGCAGAGGGTTCATCGAACCACAATCATACTATCCCTCTACCAGACCACTCCCGAACAGCGCGCGGGAAAAACGAACACCTAAACCTTTCTGTTCGAGCTCTGATTTCTCTTATTTTATTTTGATGATCATTCCTACCTACGTAGGTTGGGCTCAACAGAATATTTTCGCATTCGGAAGAGAAAGTTGGTGACTGAAATTTCGTAAATAGATCTCGCCGCGACGAAAAACGTCTTTGCTTTAATGACTTCCATCCCAATTCGCGTATCATATCTGCCACACTCTCTCCCCCATTCCGTGATAATACAAAACGAGCTGCCCTTTTTTGCACCCTTTCGATGTCCTCCGTCACCTTGTCTCTGGACAACACTCATGTCACAAAGCACTTCCGGGACTCTCGTTGGTTGGTTGGTTGGAGTGCTGACACAATCCGATCACTTCGTTCTTGGTCTCCCAATCTTATTGTTCCCTTTCGGTTCTTGTTTATGTTGCATATTACGTGTCTTTCCCTATAGCTTACCCCTAATTTTCTCAGAATTTCGAACATCTTGCACTGCTCTTTCCAGGTTGACAAATTCTATGAACGTAACAGAACACCAATTTTGCGTAACGTAGATTCGAGAAGTCCTTGCAAGGTTTTAGGATGTATGTAGCAACAGATGGCTACGCACAGCTCACGCAGTTCCCGTGAATTACGGGCCGGTGGTTTGTGAACGCAGAGCTGGCGTCTGATAGCGTCCTAGACGTGTTCCATCGGGCTTAGATCTGGCGAATTTAGTGACCAAGGTATCAACGTGCGTTCATTCTGCTGCTCTTCAAACCACTGTAGCTTGAATATGGCCTTGTGGAAGATGCCATCGCCATCGGAGAAGACGTAAAGCTTGAAGGGATGCAGGTGGTCCGCCATATTGTTCACGTAGTCCAGAGCTGTCCAAGCCCCTTGAAAGCCCATTTGAATACACTACGGTGGCGTAATACTGTCCACTCCAGCACCGTCAATGGTGTGATTTTCGCCGACGTGACGCAACAAGAAACGTTATTCAGCCGAGCAGGCGACACTTCCAATCTCGATGACGCCGTGTCAACTGAAATCGTAACTGGGTCAAAATGATAACATGTTGGGGTTGTGTGCTGTGGAGCCCCATTTAAAACAACATCCGCTGAAAGGTGAGCTCCAAAAACACTTGTGATTTCTCCAAATTGTATTCTGTGGTCCTTTTGGGCACAGATCGCTGCCTATCCTGCTGTAAAGGGCGCCAGACTTCCGATCTCCACCTTCTGAAACGAGGCGTTAACGTTCAACAACTTGTCGCTTGCTGGTGGTTTCATCGCGCTTCATCAACTTTCCACAGACGCCCACATCAGCGCAGCACGTCAACAGCCGATCCACTTCGCAGTAATTTCGAAGAATGTTTGCTCCAAACGATAGATATCAAACGTGCAATTCTAAATCGATCCCGCGACTGTGGTGGCGAGCGTCCTGAGCATGTTTACAGTGGTCACTGCAGTAACGACAACGGAGGAGCCTTGAGTAAAATACTTGTAATTACAAAGGAAACGACTTACCCCACTCGTAGTGTAAGTTTTCGTCATGAGAAAGTCCATTTGACGTGTGTGCTACGGGAAACATTCCCTTTTTACCGTAACCTGGATAGACTTTGCCTATGTCACGCAAAAATAAGGGTAGAGTATCACATGCGTCAACTCTTCATTGCAACTGCAACCTATGGAAATACAGATCCTTGTTTCAGTAAAGTTGCTCTCTTTCACCTGGACGCCCTTCTCTTTTCACGGAAGATTTCATACATTTCCACAGCCACTCAATGTTCTGCGTCTGCATACTGGGATCATCGGAAGACACGAACCCCACGCAATGGTTCACGAACTCGTGGTTGAATCCTTCTGCTTTCAGTGTCTTGTAGGACCGAAAGCTGTCTGTAATAACTCTGCTATAGGGCAGTGTAAAGTGCTATATCTCAACCGACTAAAGTTACCTTGTGTCTGGACAACACTCATACCTCATACCACAAACCACTTCCGGGACTTAGGCGACTGATGACCTCAGAAGTTGAGTCGCATAGTGCTCAGAGCCATTTGAACTTTAAGAACTTCCGGGACTCTCGTTCTGTGCCACGTTGATGGTTGGACTGCTGACACATTATTTGTGTATCCAGTAATGCTGGCAACTGATGGGTTATGCACGGGGATCATATCAACCTGTACCGCATCAAAACAGCCTGAATATGACGCAATGAAGCGTTGAAACTGGTAGCGACAAAATAAAATCATAAGGACGGCTGTAGGTGTTTTTATTTTTTGTCACGATAGTAAATGGCCGTCGTCCCAGAGACCTCCTGCTGAAAGGATGGACATACAAAACATTGGAGAATCCTCTCGCCGGAGCAAGAATCGTTGCGACGTAAGCCTCTGGCCTACGCGAAGACGAATAACGAAGACCTCATCCCCTCTGCGTGGCTGGAGGAGTGTACGCCACGGCCGGGATATGGACTTCACCGACCTTGCACTTTGCAAAGGAACCATCCCTGGATTTGGCGGGAGCGATTTAAGGAAATGATGAAACGCCTAAATCTGGATGGCCGGACGGGGATATGAACCGTCGTCCTCCGTAGCTCGAATCGATTGCGCTAACCGCCGCGCCAGCTCGATAGGTTCTAACAATATGCTCTTTGTCGAAGTCGCTTGTGTCTCTGGACTTCTGCATCTGCGACCTGTATTGTCGCACGCATGATTCTGTATTCGTCTGTGCTCCACCTACCCTCTAGCGACCCCTCGTGTGATAATGGTACATCTGTTCAAATTAGTTCGTACTTCGCTGTATTTCGTACTTCGTATAAAGTCGAAAGGTGCATTACTCAGTGCACTCTGAAGAACAACGTCAGCCATGTCGCACTCGGAACAACCGATTAGTGGTAGGTTTCAGAGCAGTTGAGCATAGCTTCTTGTGCCGCGAAGACCACATTCAGCAAATAAGTTTCCAGTGTGTATTTGGTAAATGTAGCTAATTAATTCGCCACTTGATTGTCAATCAGTTGGTTGGTTGATTCGGGGGGAGGGGACCGAACAGCGAGGTCATCGGATTAGGGAAGAATGGGGATGGAAGTCGGCCGTGCCCTTTCAAGGAACCGTCTCCGCATTTGAAGCGATTTAGGGAAATCGTGGAAAACCTAAATCAGGATGGCCGGACACGGGTTTGAATTGTCGTCCTCCCGAACGTGATTGTAGTGTGCTAACCATTGCGCTAAAGATCACGGTGTGGACCATCGAAACACGTATAATAAGTGACTGATGAAGAAAAGTTTTTTATCTGCATGTTGCAGTCCTCATTTAGCGGTCATTTGTGGTCTAAACCATAATCGTAGCGACCAGTTTCCCCCTCGGAGATCACGCGACGGACTGCAGCTGCACAAATGCGGTGCAATCCGCGCGGCGTGGAGTGTAATGTGATGAATTATTTATTACGCTGTGTCGTTCTTTACCGCCGTCAGTGCCATTAACGTGGCGGGTAACCGTCAGTGCCATTAACGGGGCGGCTTACCTGCTCTCTCTCTCTCTCTCTCTCTCTCTCTCTCTCTCTCTCTCTCTCGCTTTCTCTGTCTCTCGTGTCGGACCGTGTGCGTGTATCGCAGAGAAAGACAGTGCCCCCCCCCCCCCGGTCCACCCTAACCCTCCGCGTTAAGTAATGCGCGGAAGGCAGAAGCGGGACTAATACGACTAATGCGTTATATTTATCCGGGGAGCAAATTATGTTAAAAGCTAAGGGACTCCGTTTTCCCTCCCTTCCCCCCCCCCTTCCTCCTCTTTAAGGTGATAATTATTTTAAAAGCACAATTAAGGTGCGGCACGGCGTCGGCTGCAGCAGCTGCGTTGCCCAGGAAACGACGCAGAGAACAGAAAAGCATCTTCAGCAAGTTGCCGTGCGTCGCGTCCTGCAGCGGGAGGTTTACGCAGTTCTTTTGTTGCTAAAACTTTCAACTGGTTCGTCCTTTGTCGCGAACTGATGTTCCCAAGGAACCGGCAGCGCGTGCCTGCAGACCTGGTAGCGATGGAGTGCGTTCTAGAATGTGGCAGACAAAAACTGCCGTATTACTGTCCGTAATCGATTTCAATGAGGTACAGTGCATGCCACTGACAGAGAGGAGGGAGACAAGTTGCAAGACGGTACTAATAGTAGGTGTCGTTAGATACGATAGTAATTATTAGTACAAATATTTACGGCGATCAGAGGTAGTATTGTGTTCGATATAAGTGCATTTTTGCCGCTCTATACGTAAATTAAGCAAAAAATGTTGACACTAATAACGTGAGTAAAAATCATTACAGCTTGAGTTTAAACAATAGGAACAGGTTACAGTGTGTTAATAAATAAATAAATTTGTCACGAACTTTTAAACATTTCGAGTACCCCAAGGGAGCCTTACAAGGCTCTTGCTGTTAAAGATGCATGCAGGCTGTTTAAACAAGTGCCCCTTGGACTTACGGAAAATAGTACTGGTCAGAACCAAAAGAATCCTGTAAACATATCTTCGAAAATAAATACTTGTTCATCTATGAGCGATGTTACCTTTCTTCAGTATCATCAGTGATCAGTGGTACAGTGTGTCTTCCTGATCCCTACTGATTGTCGCTGTAATTAGTCCTCTGTGGTGCTGTTACCGGGCTTAACACTTGCAGCAGTCTCTGCACAAACCATTGAAACTTGTGATATCCTCATACTTTTCGACCACACTCATGTAATAATGTTTGAACGATATTTCCGTCTTTTACCTGTACAAACTTCTCTGTTGTTTTTCATGTAATAATGTTTGAACGATATTTCCGTCTTTTACCTGTACAAACTTCTCAGTTGTTTTTATTACTAGCACGATTTCAGCCGTAAGGCATAAATTATACCCGACATTTTTCTACTTGATAATGACTTAAGGTTGAAATCGTGGCAGCAATATAAATTAAGAAGTTTGTGCAGTCAAATGGCGGAAATAGCATGCAAACATGAAGACTAGTGCTTTAGCTGATCAAACATCGAAATCCGTTATCGTAATAAGGGAGACCGAGTGATCCAAACGGTGTCTAAGAAGTTATAACTATTATATTATAACACAAATGGATGGGCGGAAAGGGTACATTAAAGGCCTGTGCGAGGCGACGTAATAGCAAGGTCATACAAGTGCGAGCCCTAATGCGGAATCACCTTAACGGCTCACACATCCAAGTAGCTGTCAAGAATAATACACAGAGGAATGGAAAAGAAAATTGAGAATGTGTGAGATGACGATCATTTCGGCTTTAGGAACGGTAAATGCACCTGAGAGACAGTTGTCACGTTGCGGATGATAATGGAACTACGATATACGGCAAATCAAAATACCCTCCCAGGAGTCTGCGACGTAGATAAATGGTTCGACGGCATAAAATGGTGCAAGATGATCGAAACTGGGAGAAAAATAGGACAGAGTTGTAAGGGAAGACCGATAATACTGCATTTGCACAAGAACAGACAAAGAATAATGGAAGACGTAGAATGAAGTGCTCGGATTAAAATGTGTGTAAGACAGGGATGTAGTGTTTCGTCCATACAGTTCAATCTGTACAACGAAGCAGCAGCGCTGGAAATCAAAGAAAGCTTCAACAGTGGCAGTAAAATCCGGGGCGAAAGGTGATAAATGGTTAAGATTGGCTGATGACATTGCTGTCCTCAGTGAAAGTGAAAAATGGTTCCTGGGAGTGTTGATTGAGATGAATGGTAGAATTACAGAATATTGACAGTTAACCGAAGAAAGACAAAAGTAGTGAGAAGTAGCAGAAATGACAATAGTGAGAGGCTTAACATGAAAATTGCATATTACAAAGTAGCCGAAGTTAAGGAATTCTGCTACCTCGGAAGGAAAATAATCCACGATGGACGAAGGAAGAGGACATAAAAAGCAAACTACGAAAGGCAAAGAGTATATTTGATGTTCAGAATAGACAAATACTCAGCGATAAACACTGTAATTCCTCAGAAACATAATCTGGAAAGCCGACCTAATAGATATGTGATATCAGAGAAGATGCACGATGAAAGCGAAAAATTGTAGATGAAGAGCGCTTTATACGAGGCATACATCGGACGGCGGAGGTCTCTCTCTCTCTCTCTCTCTCTCTCTCTCTCTCTCTCTCTCTATGTGTGTGTGTGTGTGTGAGAGAGAGAGAGAGAGAGAGAGAGAGAGAGAGAGAGAGAGAGAGAGATATTTCAGGAACCCACTATCGAATCGAATTTTTTCTCCAGCTACAAACAAAATTTGTAGAACAGCCAGAAAAGGATGTAGAGGGTATATTTCACCACGCAAGAATCGTTCTTCTTTTTTTTTCTTTTTTCCGTCGCAGAGAGGGTCGTTACCTTGGAAGGAATCCGCTCAGCCGGAGAGGAGGGGAGAGGAGAAAATGGCGGGAACCCACCGAAATGTGGTGATTTACAATAAATACCGCAACAGCGCCTGAGGGCGAGGGGGGGGGGGGTAGACAGTTTAAGAGACTCGGGTTCCCGTATTAAAACTTCTCCGAATGAGTTGCGGCAAGTTCCGGCGCGGGACTGTCGGTTTTTTGCTTATAATTGGATGGCGGCGCGCAAATAATTAAAAAAATAAAATAAAAATAACAGACGGCAACCGAGTCCCTCAGGAAAAAGCCGGCTGGCATAGAGTTGGTCTGGGGTGGGAGGGATGGAGGGGGGCTGAGGTTTTTGGAGCAGTGCCGAAACTTGGCGACGGAAGCGTTTCTGGAGGGGAGGAAAGCGCGTAAAGAAAGTCATGAGGGGGCGGAAGTTCAGAGGGGGAGAGGGGTGGGAGGGGAGGTGTAGCGGTTGCAATGGGAAGCCGAAACTAGTGGACTGGGGCTAATGGTACGGAGAAGTTGCGGGAATTGAAAAGTTGCGAATCTTGAGAACTTTCGGAGAGCCGTTGCTTTTGAAATATTTAATTTGAAAGTGACAATATTGTTTGAGGATTCAGAACGTTGGAATTACAAACTCGGTCCTCTGCGAGGAACAAGCGAGTGCAGGCTAATTCCTTCTAAAGCTGTTACTTAGCTCGGCGTGGCTGCTCTGTCAAGAAGCGGCGGCAACCAAACGTTTCTCCGTCCCTGTGTAAAATGGGCCGGGTCTCGTTAGCGGCGATTTCGTGCACTTTCGTCGACGCCTCGATTTACTGGTCGACATCACTTCCTCAGCTTGTAGAACCCGCGAACGCTAATTAGATTGTGCGTTGTTCTCTCACTGCCAGCGCAATTAAAAGTTTTTAACGTGGCTCCCTAAAAATATCAGCGTGGCACTTTTGTTTATGACTCTATTGTGTCTTTTTCTGTACTTCCAAATCTAAATTTTAAATGCAGACATGTTGGTTAGATCGTAATACGGTTCCTCATAGCCACCAGCGCACGGACGCCAAAATCTTAGACACTGAGATAAGAGTTCGCCTAATAGGAAAATCGGCCTGGTACAAGTAGGGTTCAGTTCAAACTTACTTTACGGGCAGTTCGTCCATTCAGGGAATCTAGACTCCTTACAATTTTTGCCTGTTATCGACGTCGATACTGGTGAGATATCGGTCCTGGGAATTTCAAGACTTTCGAGAATGCTTTAATTTTAAAGTTGAAGTCGGATAAGAAATGACAAAAGAAACATTGTTTCTGTGTTATATAATAATAGATTAATAGTTTTCGGATTTTTCCGTTACTTTTACTGTGAAACCTTGTTTCCTGCCAAATTTCATGGTTATAAGTTTGATGTGTGAGTTTGCGAGCATCAAAATATGTGACATAAATGGCAGTGTCTTTTGATCGAATTGACTTAGAAGCTTCAATTTTTTACATCGCCAAGGGACTGCAGACCACAGTATTTGGCATAAATTTCAGCTTGATATGTCTAGCAGTTCATGAGAAACGATTTTTATCAGTCGGACAGACAGACAGACAATAAAGTGACCCTATAAATGTTCCGTTTTTCCCGACTCAGATACGGAATCCTAAAAGTGAACTAAAATTGCTCCGCAGCAGAGTACCATATTAACCTAACGAAATTCAGGTCAGAGAATTTAGACACTAATCTTCTCCGAGTCGTACAACGTATAGTGTTATCAGAACTATCGACAGCTTCGTTATAGGGTTATATTGTGCGACGTCGTATTGGCCAGTTCATTTGGCCATTTTCGTGCCGTGGTGTATGAGTTTGTTTACATATATTTCCTAGAAGAAAATAATTGAATGGTAACTGAAATGTGCCTCTGGTTCTGTCGCTTCCAAGTAACTTTGTGAATAATTTTATTCAAAAGATTAAGAGTGCACTAATTTGTTTTGTAACTTCGAATCAATTGAAATAACTACATTAAATCTGTAAATATAATTTTGTAAGTCAGTTGTGTTAAAGATAAATATTTGTAAAATTTTATGTATCTAATACGGACGTAATTTTTGAAAAACACGTCTTTGTTCGAGTACTGATGCGGAACTCAGTCAGTTGTAAGGTGGCTCTGAACGAAAGGAGTGGTTCGTAAAACTGCTTAGCGGGTGGCTGGAAGAGCTGTGTTCAGGGGGTTAAAAGTAGGAGTACCGTATTGGTTGAAGAGTCAAATATTGATGGAATTATTCACTGGGTTCCAAGATAGCTCATCGATATTTCGTGTTTGGATTTAATGCTGAACCTGAGAACTTTGGCGAAGGTACATAACGATAAACCTCTTCAATGAATCAACGGATGGATCAATAAAAGAGATAACTGAAAATTTGGTTACTTGTTCTCGAAAAATATGTTGAATGCGCATGTTTAATGCAATAGTACTTGAACCGTTGCTGTTGTTGTTGTTGTTGTCGTCGTCCACTGTCCAAAGAATGGTCTGATCCAGCTCTCCACACCACTCTGTCCACTCTCTTTACCTCTGCGTACATACTGCAGCCTACATTAGTTACAACCTGCCTACTGTAATCAAGCTTTGGTCTCTCTCTGCAATTTTTACCTCCCGCACTTCTTTCGATTATCAAGTTGACGGTTCGTTAATGCCTCAGTGTGTGTTCAATCAACCTGTCCCTTCTTCTGCTCAAGCTAATCCACAAATTTCATTTCTGCTCAGTTCTGTTCTGACACATTACCTATTCGACATGCTCATCTAATCTTCAGCATTATTCTGTAGAACTGTATTTCAAAAACTTCTATTTTCTTCTTGTCTGAACTTTTTATTGTGCACATTTTGCTTCCTTGTAAAGCTACTCTTCATACAAATACCTTCAAGAAAGACTTCCTAACACTTAAATTTATATTCGAGTTCAAAAAATTCTCTTTTTTTACTGTTTCCAGTCTACATTTTATCTCCTCTCGATTTCAGCCTTCCTCAGTTACTTTGTTGTCCAGATAACGAATCACATCGTCTACTTTTCGTGTCTCATATTCTACTCTAAATAGTGAAGCGGCACTGCCATTTAGGATAGGGGAAGTTAGTTTTGTGCAATATTCTGAGCACAAGTTACAGTCATGTGCAGGCCAGACTGCAGTGAGTTACACATACCAATAGTTGCGAAGTAGAACAGAGGCCACAGGGCCGTCAAATTGCTGA
Source organism: Schistocerca americana (assembly GCF_021461395.2). NCBI lineage: Eukaryota > Metazoa > Arthropoda > Insecta > Orthoptera > Acrididae > Schistocerca > Schistocerca americana. The sequence continues at coordinate 480,984,770 of NC_060126.1, forward strand.
AAGAATATACATAGCAGTTTTGCATGTCGCAAATCACAGGCAGAAGGGGACTACTGGCCAACTTAGCATGTTATGAGTACGTGATGTGAAGTGGCATGTGTGGCAAAACAGAGACACACAGCCATCTATAAATAGGTGCGGGTTTCTAACGAGATTCATTTAGTGTGGCAGCTCTTCTGGACGGTGGGGCGTGTCACACCTCCAGCTACACGCAGCAGCACATGGGGCACCAGCCTTCCTGTCCACGGTGGCTCGCTGGGTCGACCCTCTGAGGCCGACGCGGACTCCATAGCCAGCCAGAGGTGGACCACTCCACGACTCGCTACTGTGGGCAATCGTCCCGGCTTCCAATGAATGCCGGAGACATCCCAAGGCGGGGGCCGGTGATTCGGATGCTGGATCGCGGGCACTTGTTGTCGCCACGATCTCAGCCACACCAGCGAGAAGCATGCAGCTGGCTGCCTGCAGCTCACACCAAGCAGCACTGAGTCAGCAGGAATGCACACCGCCGAGTCGACTGCCGGCATCTTGACGACGACGCGGCTCTGCTAGCATACAAGGCCGACACACGGTGTGTGCACGGGTCACTGACGCAGCCATTCCACGCCAATCTGTTTTGCAGTCAGCGAAGTGGTGTCCTCAGCATTGTGGGGCCTGGTGACGCAGGCTGAGGGGAACACGGCACTGTAGTTGGAAACAATAAATCACCTGGAAAACTCGGACGAGTCTTAATACGATGCCTTCTGCCTCTTCCCAATGGATTTGGTCATCCTGATACATCCAGTGGCAGAAGCTGCCACTACAATAGTTTCCCCAGGATGGCGATCAGGAATTTTCCGTTTGCGGCCACTGCTGCCGCTGACTCCGAAGCAGGTATACAAGCACCTACACCTAGGGAAGCGACAGGTGTGGCATTCGTGTATCTCTGAAGTGCGTGCAGTAAATACGGAAACGTGAAGTATGGCGAATGCGTTCAAACATGATGGCGTGCTGTCGTCCTATACCTCAGCTGCCGAAGGAAAAATGCCGGTGGACATTCATTAGAGAATGAAGAATATGTTTGAAGCGGCGTGTCGTCGAAAACCTCTGTTTTGGAGTGGTGCGCCAAGTTCCGTGCACGTCCCGATTTGACACTAGACGCCAGTCGATCTGGGAGTCCAGCCTCAACTGGAAGTCTCAAGTGGGAGACACTCCAACAACCGCACTATAGGCCGGCCACGGTGGCCGAGCGGTTCTAGGCGCTTCAGTCTGGAACCGCGCGACTGCTACGGTCGCAGGTTCGAATCCTGCCTTGGGCAGGGATGAGTGTGATGTCCTTAGGTTAGTTAGGTTTAAGTAGTTCTAAGTTCTAGGGGCCTAATGGCCTCAGATGTTAAGTCCCATAGTGCTCAGAGCCATTTGAACCATTTTGAACCCGCCCTTTAGGCCTGATCCCCGCCTCCCTCCCCCCACCGCGATTATCACACCTTCGGTCCCTTAAATAGGACGTTGAAGGGTCGACGATTCCTGTCGGACGAGTGTGTGCAGCAGGCAGTTGCGAACTTTCTCACGTGACGGGGCACGAGTGTCTTCAACCAGCTGCGTCAGAGAGACGATTGCCTCTATGCTCGTCGCCTCTTACGGTAGTACCGGAGACAACCGGAGATGATCGTCAAATACAAGCATCTGCAGTACTCGTTAACAAAGAGTGTTGTGATTGGGGTGAGAGGTGGCATGAGCCCCCTGTCATATTTCTATCTTACGATTTTCGTCTCTAATTGCATGCGGTGAAAAGTTGCTATTCCTTCACATGCGGACTTCCCACGCAGCGTCTCTCGTCACCCAGGTGGTCCGGTGACAGGCGGGCTCTGCGGATCTCGAGAGGGTTAAGCCGACGAGTGTGAGGGAGTCGAGTGAATGCTTACCAGACGCCGACATTGTCAAAAGACACGCCCGGAGGGGCCTGAAGTAGCGGCTGGGCTAGAGGTTCTGTTACTTCGCAGAAACTTAGCGAAAACACTTTCTGGCGGTCTACCAGCGAGGCGTGGGAATGACTAGTGTACCCAGGCAGTTGTGGCGGGAAAATTCCCGCGCTTTCTGCAAAATAGTAACTGTGATTGGCTTGCTCAGGGCATAGCTCCGTGACGTAGCAAAATCAGCGAAGAAATTGGCGCCAAGAATCTCCATTGGTGGAATGCTAGTGCTCCGGCAATAGAGTGGAATTTTCTGCCGGTTTTCGAGTTGCTGATTGGAACGTTTAACCACGGCCACTGTCGTGGGGGTGGGAATGTTGTGTGTTCAGCCTGTACGGATGCTCCAGGTAGTCGGCTCTCGCCTTTCGGTCGAGGACGTCGAAGCAACCAGCCATCGCCTCCAGTACGCCAGATCGTGTTCTGGCAGTTAAGAAGACAGTTTGGTAATGTATGTCCGCAGCACTGGCAGATAGGGATTTTCCTAGGTGATAATCAGAGCTCAGCAGAGCGCGCCTGTTCGTTTTTTTCTAACGTTTTTCTGTCTTGAGTAGCAGCAATTAATGTTGGGTTAGCTGTGTGTCTCTCTTAAGATTTGAGTGGCAAGGAATTGGCTCCACATACCACTTCGTCTTAAACCTCACAATCTAGTTTAGGGGCTACTTCACCTTCACAGCGTTTGTTTGAATATCCAATTTGAGCCAATTTGATGTATTATAAATGTTTCACGTGTTTTTGTTTATTATTTTGTGTTTAGTCTTAATAAATCATATTGTTATTTTGGACAGAACTTTCATTCTGTTAATCGGTAAAGCAACCCATCATTTCTCACTACCTTCCTTTATTTAACTTACTTATCAAATTAATTATTGCAGGTGCCAAACTCTTTTCTACTCCACTTGCAGGGTTGATTACAGTCAGTTAGCGCATATTTTTTAATCCATGTGCAACAGCAAAAGTCGGAGTTAGAATAGGGGGAGCTTAGACCATCATTTACATATGTAGATTCTAGAAGAATTTAATGTTAAATACACTGCTTCCCCCGGCACCTCGCAGGGGCCAGATGATTATGACGCCCGGCTGGAAGGATAGGGTGTCGACGGCTGCGCTGACCTCTCAAAGCCACCAAAAAAACAAGTCGTGGCTACAGAAGAGGCGCTGTAACTACACCTGCAGGGGCAGTACGACTTTATCTGTTGTGGTCAAGCGCGCGTCTGCGACAAAACCGTTCTCCGCACTCAGGGAATTCACCTTGACGTTTTCCCCGCTATCGGAATTACGAATGTCATCCAAAACGTAAGTGCAAAGCTACTTTCACGCGAGAGAATCTTGGACGAGCGGCTTTTTTCTATCTTCATTGAAGTTTTAGTCGTTCCGGACTGTACCTAGAAATAGCCCTCCACTGTACAGTAGGTCAGTCATTTTTTTTCGTCATTATTCCGCCCGCTACGTTCTCCTGTAGCAGTCTCTTCATCTCAAAGTAGCAGTTACACTCAGCTGTTTTTTTTTCACGTGCCTATCAAGGTGGCACAAGTGTAAATGACATTCCGAAGGATGACGGTTCAAATCTCATTCCGGCCGTATACGTTTAGGTTATCGTGATTTCCATAAATCCTCATCGAATGTGTCGAGGCCTCGATTCGTCATCTACCACAAGATTAGACAAGTAACAGTATGGGTCCTGACACACGCAAAGCCTGCGAAACAAAATATGATCGAGGAGGAACGCCATGCTATCGCGGAACTGAAGAAGTGCTCTCATTTATTAATAACACAAGCAGACAAGGGAAATGCGACCGTCGTGTTGGAAGATTGTAACAAACGAATAGAGGATCCTCTTAGTGAACCCACTTATAAGAAACTTAAGGGAGATCCGACGGCCAACATAATCAAATCGACGCAAGCACTGCTAAAGCAAACTAGAATGAATTTCGACACGGCCAGAAACTCATCCCACAAGTTCCACAGGCACCAAGAATATATGGTGCATCGAAGGTCCATAAAGAGCCCTTTCCGTTACGACCGATTGTGAGTACCATTAATTCATAGACGTACGGCCTAGAAAAGGAACTGGTTTCAAAGCTCCGACAGGTGGTGGGCCACACAAATTCGTACGTTAAGGACACCACCCATTTTGTGAAACTTTTGAAAGGAAAGTGTATCTCAGCCACAGACATGTTGGTTAGCTTCGATGTTAAGTCCTTATTCACGAATGTACCGGTACAAGACACCATTAACAGCTTAGAGGAATGTATGGCACCTGATATCTGCGATCTCGTGCGCCACTGTTTAACGGCCACCTATTTCAGGTGAAAGGGGAATTTTACGAACAGACAGATGGCGTAGCTATGGGCTCCCCTCTCTAACCTGTTGCAGCAGACATCTTCATGGAAGCTTCTGAAGAAACAGCTCTCCAGTCCGCACCATTACATCCAGAATGTTGGCTCCGATATGTTGACGGTACTTTCGTTATCTGGCCACATGGAGAGGACGAGCTACGAAATTTCCGCCAACACCTCAACCAGCAGCACAGCAGAATCCAATTCACTATGGAGATGGAAAAGAATGGGTTACTGTCTTTCCCCGACGTGGAAGTATACAGAAAGCCTGATGGTAAACTGGGCCATAGAGGATTTAGGAAGCCGATCAGTACTGACAAGTACCTGCATGCCTCCTCCCACCATCACCCTACGCAGGAGAAATCCGCCCCGCGCACTTTAACCAAGAGGGCTCACAGGATCAGCGATGAGAAACATCTAAAGGGTAAACTACAAAACCTCAAGTCCATTTTTTGTGCCAGTGGCTATGGAGTGAAAGTAGTAGATAAAACTAAGGCAACAAAGAATGAAGGCAATAGAGCAAAAGGAAGCACAAAACATCGCTCTGTTACCATATGTTCACGGTGTCACTGAACGGGTGGGCGAAATTCTTCACCGAGCAGGCACCAAACCGATTTTCCGAGAGCAGAAACAGAATAAAAGATGTTTTTAGCACAACGAAAGGTACAGTTGACAAACTTCACGCTGCTGGAGTTTACGAAATGAAGTGCGGATGTGGATAAGTGTATGTAGGCGAGACGGGGCGACCAATCAGCACACGGATATCTGAACACACAAGATATATCCGAATGAGACAGCACACCAAGTCAGCGTTGGCAGAACACCAGGATGAGTGCTGCAAACAGATTTTGGTGAAGCACGCGTACCAGAGAAACAGCCTCCTACTTTCAGGAGGGAGAAATAGCCAAGCCACCGTGCTGACCGCCGTGCTCACCACTCAGCTATCGGGGCGGACCGCATTGTTATTAAATCAGCTTTGAACGCTTTTCTCATTTTCTCTTAATAACGGAATGTTTCAAAGCAACGGAAATTTTACGAATAAAAATTATTCGTTTTTTGAAAAAGGTTCACTTAAGAAACAAAAATTTAACACTACGGCTAATTGATATTTCGCTTTCTCGCCGATTATTAGTAAAAAAATAAAAAAGACCTGTCATAACCGAGACCAAATAAATACCGAAAAATACCGGTTATTCGGAACTAAAATATCGGTATCGGTTTTAACCAGCCGCTTTTTCCCATCCCCACCCTATTACACGCTACGTCTGTTATTCCTTAAACTACTATCCGTTAGTCAGACTAATTTAGTTGTTGTCCAGCGGCCAATAGGTAGAACACTAGAGCAGCCTGTATTATGAATACCTTCCGAAACGCTCTGCTAACGCTCCCACGTTGCTCGGTTCTTCCCATTTACGTGCAGCATCTGTTTCATAAGTCCGTAACCTATGGTTGTCATTAAAGCACATACCTGACTGACTGGTTGATAAGCGGGCGTGCTACTGAACGGAATATACGATCCTTTTAGCAGAGATTCTCTTTTCATCCCTCGCACACTGTTTTTGTTACTTACGCGAGGCTGGGCCACGTTTTGTAAATGTCGAGCGTGTGTGCTGCAAAATAAGTCGAATGGTGTGTGCTCAAGCAGGCTGCAGTAAATTTAATAGCCCTCTCGTAGCGCACGTTGTGGTGAAACATTGTATTTCAACGAGATTAGCAATCGGATTATATCGATTAGCGATTAGATAATATCTCAGGGTATTAACTCCATTTCGGTGTCTTAATTATGTATGAGATCTTCGATTTTTTTTTTTTTTTTTTTTTTTTTTTTTTTTTTTTTTTTTTTTTAGTAAGAAAAATGATAGTCTTCCACTTCTAGCGTCACTGCTAGAATTTTGTATCGTTCTTGTATCACAAATTCTGTTGCGAAATAATGTCTGTGGCAACGCCTCTTCGTAGCTTTGTATAGAAGGCTATCGTTTCCGCCTCCAGCCGTTTGCGCTTCGGAGTTGAAACCTGTCAAAAGCCCTGCCAGACATCACGGATTTCCTTAAGTTGACTCGACTGTAGGATGTCTTGGTAGTAAAGAATAAACGTGTTAAAACTTGATGATGGTGCAGCATTTTTTCACGTACGTCAGTGTTCACGACATGGTTTCTCTTGAACCATGCGTCACACGATGACATTTTTGTGTAAATATATTCAGTGTATACTGTCAGCGAAAAATGTGGCGAGTAGTATTCGTTGCAAAGAAGTAATAATTCTAAACTTCATGCGCAGCGAGGTAGTTTATCGCGCATCTTATTGTTTATGATGACAAATCTCCTGGAATATCGTAGGTATAAGGTTCTACCCCCATAGCGATTGTTGCCTGATAGTAAGGAACATGTGTACCAAGTCTTGTTCAATTCGGTCCAGTGGTTTAGGCGGAGATGTGGAGAACACACACACACACACACACACACACACACACACACACACACATTTTTAAGGTAAATATGTATTACGAATCGCACACAGAAATTCAGTTTTTTTTTACAAATATAAATTCTTAATTACTGATGTTTTATGAAAGAATGGTAACAAATATCTTTTAAATTAAAAAATATATATAAATTAAATATCGTTTTCGTCCTTATGTATTTTACTCTTCACATATATGCTCGTAGAAAACGCACCTTCGTTTAAAAATTTACCACACCCCGGTATCGAACTAGAACTGCCTACATGCCAGGCAAACGCCGTACCACAGACACACGTTGTCTATCGAAAGTCTGCCCTTACTGTAGGGTGGTAAAGATTGGTCGGAAAAATTCAAAGTCACTTTTCTCGGGAACTTTCGAGAGTTGCGTCGAACTGCTTTGTGGGATTAATATTTCAGTTCTGAGCTACACGTACAGTTAATACAGAACGTTACAGAAATCCGTGAACGACATATATGAGGAATCATGGGTTAAATATTTAACATAGTTGTGTAGAAGTAAAAAGCCACCAGAAAAAGAGGGCAGTATAAAATAAATTATGATGACGCATAGGTATAAGAAGCTGTAAAACTGTTAAAAATATGAGGTCAGGGAAAGATAGGATCTCCAATGAATTACTGAAGTACGGAGGATATTCACTAACTGAACAATTAACCAGGTTGGTTAATACTTCTATAAGTGGTAGTGAAATTCAAACGAATAGAGAACTGGCATTAAAATTCTCATGTACAAAAAAGGAGATAAGAACGACCCATCCAGATACAGAGGGATAAATCTACTGAGTTTAGTTCTTAAACCCGTAACAAAAATAATAGGCAATAAAATAAAAAGTGTTACATTTTTTCTGTAGGAGCAGTATGGTTTTAGATGCGGTAGGTCATGCACAGACGCAGTATTCATTCTGACAGGTCACAGAGAAGTCCACTAAATACAACAGACCAGCTTATCCTTGTTTTATTGATCTACAGAAGGCTTTCGATAGGATTCAGTTAACAGATACGGTAAACCTGCTCTACAGTCGGGGGCTTCTTTCGAACTTAATAAAAACAATTGAAGATAGATATTCCAACAATTACCTTCAGGTGAAAATTGGTTCCAGGTTAGCTGCATAGCAGTTAATGGTGGTATCAGACGAGGCGACTCTTTGGATCCGCTACTTTTTAATATAGTCATGGACGAGGTGATAAAGAAGGTACTGGCTGGTAGTGGTTACAGCATGGGGGACTAAGAAGTAAGTCATCTCTTTTGCTGACGATGCAGTTCTGGTGGCAAACATAATCTGCAAAAACTTTTACATATATTTAACGTGGCAGCCAAAATATTGTCATATCCGCTCAAAAAAAGGAAATGTGTGTCCACAACTGTCGAACCAATTAGATGCAAACTGGAGGCTAATGGAAAAGTTATTCAAGAGGAAATAACATTTAAATATCGTGATATTGAACTTGAAACGTCCCCTTAGAAAAATCATGAATTACTGTGCTGGTAAACCTCTTATGTTATTTGATTTTCAAACAGCTGAGCAAAACTGAACGTACTCAGACATTTCTCTTTTTACTTCTTCTGATCAACACTAAACTGACAAACAATATTTTTAGCGCAATGCAATCTGACTTTCAACAATCCCTACAAAAGAATGGCCCTGACTAACAATAACCTATACCTTTCATGTATCACTTACCTCACAAAAATCTTCGGCACTCGAACTAATGCAATACAGCGAGCGCCAATACTGCCAGCTAAATAAAAGATTCTAACTACTGAAGGCACTAACTACTGATAGGCATAGCTAGCAAATGAAAAATTTTAATATAGAACAAACCTTAATAGTGTTCAAAAGTCATATATATATATATATAAGTTCATGACATCCAGTTTTACAAATTTCGTTTTTCTGACGGACACACGTCCAGATCGCCCGCTCTCAAAACTCTGCCATCTCTCTCCACACATCCACCACTGCTGGCAGCTCACCTCCAACTGCGTAACACTGCGCGTTGTTCACATCCAACTGCTCAACCCTACAATAGCGAATATTCCAACAATGCTAACCAGCCACAGACTGCACACAGCACAGTCAATGATTTTCATACAGAGCGCTACATGGCGTTACCAACATAAAAACCTAAACAGCCTACTTACAAACTGTCCAGCTGAAATGCCGAGAATGAAGTTAGGGAACAAGTAGCAAAAGCAAATAAGGTGGCAGGGTGTTTAAACGATACTATTGGGAAAAATAAGGATGCAAAGGCAAAAATATGCAAAAAATATAAAACAGTAGTGAGACCAATTATGAAATACACAGCTGAGACAAGACCTGAAACATCAGATACAAAGAGACTTTTGGAAACCACGGAAATGAAAATTCTGCGAAGGATCAGAGGGAAGATACCGAGAGATAAAGAGAGGCGTGAAAGCATTAGGAAAGGTTGCAAATTCGACTCCATTAATGAGTGAGTACATAAGGGAAAGCATGAGTGGAACGAGCGCGTAGACGGGGTGGATCAACGGAAGATTGTGAAAATTGTAAGAAGTAAATTATTAGCTGATGAAAGAAATATTGGCCGTTCATAGAGCAACAACCTCAGGGTAGACTGTGAGGTACTGAAGGAAACAGGCTGCAGCCTAGGAAGAAGAAGATGATGAAGAAGAAGAAGAAGAAGATGATGATGATGATGATGATGATGATGATGATGACGAACATCTCATCGCCGTGTGGTCTTCTGTGAGTCATATGCTGCATCAGTCTTGAGTGCATTGACCCATGACATATCCTAGAGGGGAGGGGGGGTGTTTTTTGGCCTACGTACTTACGTAAAGATGGTTGGAGCCTAAATAAACGCGGCCGAAAGAGACACCAGTGGTGCATAAAGGAGAGGCTACTTTTCTCGCTTGGGGCCGCTTGGGCGCTGCAAAGAGTGGCAGCCCTTTCTCGGGAGTTGCGGAGATGGGTCTGCCGGGCTACCGCTCCACCAGGACAGGCAGCGGCGCGTATGATGTGCGCCCCAGGGCCTCGTAAAAAGTCGCCTGCCTCTTTTATGCGAATTCTGTCGCTCGCAGCGACCTTTCGAGGTGTAAGTAGGAGAGCATCTTCAGGGGCGGAATCACCCCGCGCATCCGAGGCACGCCGACGGCGATCTAATTCCGCTCAGAAAGGAAGACGCACGGGGACCAGTAAGAGAGAGAGAGAGAGAGAGAGAGAGAGAGAGAGAGAGAAGGCGTGGCGGGAATAAGGGGAGGCACTCTGCATTTCGAATATAAGTCCTCGCGGAGTGCTCTCTGCATGCGACGGACGGACAAACTGGGGGGGACGCTCAAAATTTGATTGCTCGCCGTCCGTCAGAAATGAGGTTCTCATTTCATTTAATTGCGTTTTCATTGTTTTCCCTTATTGGCGACATATTAGGCAAATGTCTGCAGGTATTTTCCCCTCGAGGATCCGGGCCAAATGGAATGTCGTATTTCTTTGACGATCTGAAGCAAATTGAATGTCAACTGCCGCTTCACGGTATTAAAGCGACGCTGCGCTGTTAGTCTTCTGATGACGTTGCTCACTGCCTTATTGTTCCTGTAAGCGCCGTTCTCTACGCCGTCTGCATCCAGATCCAGTAGCACTTACGTTGTGGCTCGAGTGAGACGTTGAAGGAAGTCGTAGAATATGATTCTAACGTTTTGTAGGATCCCTGCCTTGCAGCCAATAGAACTTGTTTAGATGTTGGACCTTCCATCGAGCTACAGACCCCTTTGAAGATGTCCTCCACAGACGGGGACGAAACGTTGGGAATTGACACAGAATTCAACAACCGACCACGGCATAACAGCCCGGATAATTATAATGTACATGACATACCGGCCGTGAAAGTCTACATTTTAGTATTAGATGACTCTGTCTGCAGGCAATTGTCGGTGCACTATAAAATTTTATTTCTCACTCTGAATGTGTTTCGAAGCAAAGTCAGTTTTCAATACAAACAATCCTGCCGGAGAACCACCTCACTGGGCATTATAGAACAGTCCGCCCCCGCTAGCTGGGTGGTCAGCGCGACAGACTGCCAATCCTAAGGGCCCGGGTTCGATTCCCGGCTGGGTCGGAGATTTTCTCCGCTCAGGGACTGGGTGTTGTGTTGTCCTAATCATCATCATTTCATCCCCATCGACGCGCAAGTCGCCGAAGTGGCGTCAAATCGAAAGACTTGCACCAGGCGAGCGGTCTACGCGACGGGAGGCCCTCGTCACACGCAATTATATATTATAGAACAAACTGAAAATATCGCTTGAGTTGTAAGGTTTTGATATCCGCCTTCTACATCTACATGATTACTCTGCAATTCACATTTAAGTGCTTGGCAGAGGGTTCATCGAACCACAATCATACTATCTCCCTGCCATTCCACTCCCGAACAGCGCGCGGGAAAAACGAACACCTAAACCTTTCTGTTCGAGCTCTGATTTCTCTTATTTTATTTTGATGATCATTCCTACCTATGTAGGTTGGGCTCAACAAAATATTTTCGCATTCGGAAGACTGAAATTTCGTAAATAGAGGTCGCCGTGACGAAAAAAGTCTTTGCTTTAATGACTTCCATCCCAACTCGCGTATCATATCTGCCACACCCTCTCCCCTATTACGTGATAATACAAAACGAGCTGCCATTTTTACACCCTTTCGATGTCCTCCGTCAATCCCACCTGGTAAGGATCCCACACCGCGCAACAATATTCTAACAGAGGACGAACGAGTGTAATGTAAGCTGTCTCTTTAGTGGACTTGTTGCATCTTCTTAGTGTCCTGCCAATGAAACGCAACCTTTGGCTCGCCTTCCCCACAATATTATCTATGTGGTCTTTCCAACTGAGGTTGTTCGTAATTGTAACACCCAGGTACTCAGTTGAATTGACAGCCTTCAGAATTGTACTATTTATCGAGTAATCGAATTCCAACGGATTTCTTTTGGAACTCATGTGGATCACCTCACACTTTTCGTTATTTAGCGTCAACTGCCACCTGCCACACCATACAGTAATCTTTTCTAAATCGCTTTGCACCTGATACTGGTCTTCGGATGACCTTACTAGACGGTAAATTACAGTATCATCTGCGAACAACCTAAGAGAAATGCTCGGATTGTCACCCAGGTCATTTATATAGATCAGGAACAGCAGAGGTCCAAGGACGCTTCCCTGGGGAACACCTGATATCACTTCAGTTTTACTCTATTACTACGAACTGCGACCTTCCTGACAGTAAATCACGAATCCAGTCGCACAACTGAGACGATACCCCATAGGCCCGCAGCTTGATTACAAGTCGCTTGTGAGGAACGGTGTCAAAAGCTTTCCGGAAATCTACAAATACGGAATCAACTTGAGATCCCCTGTCGATAGCGCGATTACTTCGTGCGAATAAAGAGTTAGCTGCGTAGCTCAAGAACGATGTTTTCTGAAGCCATGCTGATTACGTATCAATAGATCGTTCCCTTCGAGGTGATTCATAATGTTTGAATACATTATATGCTCCAAAACCCTACTGCGAACCTACGTCAATGATATAGGTCTTCTGTACCTCAAATAAGATCTGACGCATACTGAAGCACGAAGAAACTAGAGAAGACACCCGCTACGCACAGTCGGGTGTATTTCGCATCCAAAGTAGTGAGTGTCCTTCCACCTACATCGGCTAAACTGGCTGCTCCTTTAGCATAAGGTTCACAGAGCATCAGGACTTTAGCGATTCTAAATCCGCTCTCACTTATCAACAGAAGGATCAAAATCATCCCTGTTCAGATACATACACGGATTGTAGTATTTTACATATTCAGCATAAGGGCCCTGTTTCAAATATTTTAGTTCTCACTCCGTCTTCAGGCCACGAGTGGCCTGCCGGGACCATCCGACCGCCGTGTCATCCTCAGGTGAGGATGCGGATAGGAGGGGCGTGGGGTCAGCACACCGCTCTCCCGGTCGTTATGATGGTATTCTTGACCGTAGCCGCTACTGTCCGGTCGAGTAGCTCCTCAGCTGGCATCACGAGGCTGAGTGCACCCCGAAAAATAGCAACAGCGCATGGCGGCCTGCGTGGTCACCCATCCAAGTGCCGGCCACGCCCGACAGCGCTTAACTTCGGTGATCTCACGGGAACCGGTGTATCCACTGCGGCAAGGCCGTTGCCACTCAAATATTTTAGTAGAAATTGAAATTATCCACAGCATTGGCCAAGCTCCGTCTGTCATTACTGAATTATCAAACTTCGCTTAACCACGCACCCCGTTTGAATAACTTTTATTTTTTTGAAGTAGTGTCCAGCGTCTTTCCCTTCCTCATCTGGTTTCTGATTTATTATACATTACTCTTAACCTCTTAACTGGGTCAGTATTTTCCCATTGCTTTGATGGCCCTTATTAAGGTTCGTTACTATAAGGCATACGCCTGTTTCCCATAGTGAGAATTTCAAGTTTCTATTTTGCACAGCTACAAAATGTTCCTATATTTTTAGTTTTTTAACCTATGAATGCGGTGCTTTGCCGGCCGTGGTGGTCATGCGGTTCTAGGCGCTCAGTCCGGAACCGCGCGACTGCTACGGTCGCAGGTTCGAATCCTGCCTCGGGCATGGATGTGTGTGATGTCCTTAGGTTAGTTAGGTTTAAGTAGCTCTACTTTCTAGGGGACTGATGACCACAGATGTTAAGTCCCATAGTACTCAGAGCCATTTGAACCAATGCGGTTCTTTATTATGCATCATTATCTACGTCCTCACTAAATTAAAATTTGCCTGTCATTCATGACGTAAAATTTAACTGTGTCGCGTCTTACCTTACGCAAGCCTTGTTGATTCTCCGTCTTTTAGTTAGCAGTTTTTTTTAATTACTCTTAATGTTTCCCTTCATTGTTATTGCTGCTAGCTGTGAAATGGTACGGGGTTTTTTGACAGTTGCTTAATAGCAAGATGTTTTTTAATTCATGACTGTGGCACGTTAGTCTATGTCCCTAGCCGCGCGGTCTGGAGCGTGTTGCCACGGTTCGCGCAGCTGCCCCCGTCGGAGGTTCGAATCCTCCCTCGCGCATGTGTGTGTGTGTGTGTGTGTGTGTGTGTGTGTGTGTGTGTGTGTGTGTGTTGTCCTTAGCGTAAGTTAGTTTAAGTTAGATTCCTCGACTTGCGCCATAGGGTGGTGGGGTTTCGGGTTCCGCTGGATAGGTCAGGAGTCCACTGCACGCAGCAAGCGGTTACACGGGTAGCAGGGGTTGTGTGGCGTAGACTGGGCGGTTTTTTAGGCCTCGGGCAAGTACAGAAAGGGCAGCAGCCTCAAAGGGTGCGGGGCAAAGTCAGGACATGCGGGGGCCAAGCAGCAATCGGTATTGTAATTGTAAACTGTCGAAGCTGCATTGGTAAAGTACCGGAACTTCAAGCGCTGATAGAAAGCACCGATGCTGAAATCGTTATAGGTACAGAAAGCTGGCTGAAGCCAGAGATAAATTCTGCCGAAATTTTTACAAAGGCACAGACGGTGTTCAGAGAGAATAGATTGCATGCAACCGGTGGTGGGGTGTTTGTCGCTGTTAGTAGTAGTTTATCCTGTAGTGAAGTAGAAGTGGATAGTTCCTGTGAATTATTATGGGTGGAGGTTACACTCAACAACCGAGCTAGGTTAATAGTTGGCTCCTTTTACCGACCTCCCGACTCAGCAGCATTAGTGGCAGAACAACTGAGAGAAAATTTGGAATACATTTCACATAAATTTTCTCAGCATGTTATAGTCTTAGGTGGAGATTTCAATTTACCAGATATAGACTGGGACACTCAGATGTTTAGGACGGGTGGTAGGGACAGAGCATCGAGTGACATTATACTGAGTGCACTATCCGAAAATTACCTCGAGCAATTAAACTGAGATTCCGCAGCTCGTGGTCGTGCGGTAGCGTTCTCGCTCCCCGCGCCCGGGTTCCCGGGTTCGATTCCCGGCGGGGTCAGGGATTTTCTCTGCCTCGTGATGACTGGGTGTTGTGTGCTGTCCTTAGGTTAGTTAGGTTTAAATAATTCTAAGTTCTATGGGACTGATGGCCATAGAAGTTAAGTCCCATAGTTCTCAGAGCCAATTAAACAGAGAACTGACTCGTGGAGATAACATCTTGGGCCTACTGATAACAAACAGACCCGAACTTTTCGACTCTGTAAGTGCAGAACAGGGAATCAGTGATCATAAGGCCGTTGCAGCATCCCTGAATATGCAAGTTAATAGGAATATAAAAAAAGGGAGGAAGGTTTATCTGTTTAGCAAGAGTAATAGAAGCAGATTTCAGACTACCTAACAGATCAAAACGAAAATTTCTGTTCCGACACTGACAATGTTGAGTGTTTATGGAAATAGTCCAAGGCAATCGTAAAATGCGTTTTAGACAGGTACGTGCCGAGTAAAACTGTGAGGGACGGGAAAAACCCACCGTGGTTCAACAACAGAGTTAGGAAACTACTGCGAAAGCAAAGAGAGCTTCACTCCAAGTATAAACGCGGCCAAAACCTCTCAGACAAACAGAAGCTAAACGATGTCAAAGTTAGCGTAAGGAGGGCTATGCGTGAAGCGTTCAATGAATTGGAAAGTAAAATTCTATGTACCGACTTGACATAAAATCCAAGGAAGTTCTGGTCTTACGTAAAATCAGTAAGTGGCTCGAAACAGCATATCCAGACACTCCGGGATGATGATGGCATTGAAACAGAGGATGACACGCGTAAAGCTGAAATACTAAACACCTTTTTCCAAAGCTGTTTCACAGAGGAAGACCGCACTGCAGTTCCTTCTCTAAATCCTCGCACAAACGAAAAAATGGCTGACTTCAAAATAAGTGTCTAAGGAATAGAAAAGCAACTGGAATCACTCAACAGAGGAAAGTCCACTGGACCTGACGGAATACCAATTCGATTCTACACAGAGTACGCGAAAGAACTTGCCCCCCTTCTAACAGCCGTGTACCGCAAGTCTGTAGAGGAACGGAAGGTTCCAAATGATTGGAAAATAGCACAGGTAGTTCCAATTTTCAAGAAGGGTCGTCGAGCAGATGCGCAAAACTATATCTGACATCGATCTGTTCTAGAATTTTAAAACATGTTTTTGCTCCGTATCATGTCATTTCTGGAAACCCAGATGATGGGCATGTAATAGCCGGAAACCGGTGGTGGTCTAAGCAGTGAAAATTAAAAAAGCGGTGTTTTCAATCTCTGCCAGTTTTCAGTACCCATTGTGGTAAAAGCATATTAGCTTGGTGATCTTATCTGGGAAATACGTGCGTCTAACATTCTCATAGTAAGGAATGGCCCCTATTCGTCTTTGTGATCGACACATGTAAACAGGGGGCAGCAGTCAAGGTAAGATTAAGACAAACTTACCATACACTTCACGAGTCTAGGCAGAGGACTGCGCATATCTACAAGGATCCTCTCCCACTGGAATGTATTTATTTTTCTGCCACCAGTCACCCTCCATGCCGATTTGCAGCAGGTTCTCGTGAATTCCTGTCCTCCACCTTTTCTGTGGTCTGCCTAGTGTGGTCTTCTTCCACGGGGACTAAGTCATCATTTTGGGAGATCATCGATGTTTGTCCATCCGAGTGACCTGTCTGTACAAGCCAGTATTGAGGCACAGCTTGAAAAATCACGTCTACTGTTACGCTGTTACGACGTGACTCTTTTTTCGTTTTTTTATATTCTTTGTCAGAGTATTACCATGACCGCCGCCACAGTGGCAAATATGAGTCCTTTTGTTATGAGACTGCAGAAGACCTCGTACTTATGAACTGTGTTCGCCAAGCTCTCGCAATTTCTAATTTTTCGTGTACACTTATTATCATTTAAAAACGAAAATGTGAGTCAGGACCAGGAGTAGCCACCTCACCTACGCACGTACGCCTTCCAGTAATCTAAAGTACCACGATCAGACTTTGATTGACCCCCATAAAACAGTTTTGCAAAACAAGCCAAAAGCAGTCCTCCGCCTCCGTTGCGGACCAACGTTTGAAAGTCGCGTAATAAACTACCCCTGAAGGAGTTGGCTCCTCCGCTTCGCCAGCACCTGGCTGTGTTTCCTCGTTTGCCAGGGGTCGTTACCTGTTATTAGCGTACAGCAGTACGGGGGCTGGCGAGTTTAGTGCTCTGCAAGGCCCTAGCGTCCTACAAACTTCGGCGCTTTAAAGGTAACAGCATAACAGGGACTCGGGGTCAGCCGAGTGCAAGTGTTTAGCGGGGGGGGGGGGGGGGGGGAGGAGAGAGAGAGAGAGAGAGAGAGAGAGAGAGAGAGGTGAGGGGGGGGGGGGGGGCGGCGGCAAGTTAACCACTGCATCCTTTCCCTTCGACGACCGGTTACGGGAGAGTGCAGTTTCCTTGAACAGCCAACATATTAAACCTGAAGGGAGGATATTTGTGTACATGGAAAAAAAAATACAAAAATCACGTCTTTGAAGAAGAGTAGTTGAAGTCTTATATATTTACTTTTATTTTAGAGACAATCACATTTGTAACATGATATCGACGCTCACTGGTTTTGACCGTTCATAGCCTACAATAAGAAAAGAAAAAGAAATCGACATTAGTAAGTTTAAATCTGTATAAAGTTTTCTAGTTATATCTGTCATTAATGCAAATTAAAAATCGAATTACAATGTATTCCACATCTCTACAGCATCTGGTGAACAGTGTGTTGCCTTACTAAACTAAGAACAACGATAAGGAACCAAGAAATAAGTTTGAAATACAGAAAAAGCTATTAGATTAATTTTAAAGTTAAATGGATTGCTAAAACACAATCCAAAATATGGAAGGAAGAATGAAGGATTGTAGAAATGATTGTTGTCCAAGACATAAGTAAACTGTAAAATTCTACATTTTTGTTTATTTTGCTTCTTTGTGTAGTTGCCGGCCGGTGTGGCCGTGCGGTTAAAGGCGCTTCAGTCTGGAACCGCGTGACCGCTACGGTCGCAGGTTCGAATCCTGCCTCGGGCATGGATGTGTGTGATGTCCTTAGGTTAGTTAGGTTTAATTAGTTCTAAGTTCTAGGCGACTGATGACCTCAGATGTTAAGTCCCATAGTGCTCAGAGCCATTTGAACCATTTTTTGTGTAGTTCACATATTTTTTGTGCATTAATAATTGAAGCATTGGTAACGGCATTTTTGTTGTAGTACTTGTGGTAACTGAAACAAAATTTCTTAGCTAGTAAGCAGCTTCGTCTTTGGACATGTTCATAGATATGCACAGTAAGTTTTATACAACATTTTCATGTTATACACAGTGAAACGTTTTTTGTTTTGTTCACAGGTACGTGAGTTCCTACCTGGTCGCACAGCCCCTTCACGACTAGAGATGGCTCTTCAACCCATGAATTATCGGCAAGTGATTTTATACAGCTTATTGATCTTATCCGAAAGATGTCGATAAATTCTAGTGGCGATTTTAAGTTTATTTTTCGTTCTTATCTCGTCAGTCTGCTTCTTACAGTTGGCTCGCCCATCTCCTGAATATATCCCAGCCGATGTTCGAACAATGATGGTAAAAATCTTCTTAGCTGTTAGGCCGCGTCTTATTCCCCTGAAAAGGTTCCCAGCAGAGGTGTTGAAACGTAGAGCGGCGGTGACGAGGAATGCAGTGCGGCGTAACAACCCAGAAGATTTTATCATCAATGACAACGACAACGGAAGCCTGTAGTATGCTGTTCAATTTGCCCTGAGCTTCAACATATTTTTGATAAAATAAATTTCTTTATTTATATCTGAGACCACAAACTTGTTAGGTCCTCAACTAGCGGTTTCGCTCGGCAATCACCAAATGGTTCTGAGCACTGAGGGACTTCACATCTGAGGTCATCAGTCCGCTAGACCTTAGAACTACTTAAACCTAACTAACCTAAGGACAACACACACATCCATGCCCGAGGCAGGATTCGAACATGCGACCGTAGCGGTCGCGCGTTTCCAAACTGAAGCGCCTAGAACTGCTCAGGCACAGCGGCCGGCTCGGCAAAGACCATCTTAAGATCTACTGTAAAAACATGTTCTGATATAACGGAGCAATAAAGGCATTGTTGTTGTTGTTGTTGTTGTTGTGGTCTTCAGTCCTGGGACTGGTTTGATGCAGCTCTCCATGGTATTCTATCCTGTGCAAGCTTCTTCATCTCCCAGTACCTACTGCAGCCTACATCCTTCTGAATCTGCTTAGTGTACTCATCTCTTGATCTCCCTCTACGATTTTTATCCTCCACGCTGCCGTCCAATGCTAAATTTGTGATCCCTTGATGCCTCAGAACATGTCCTACCAACCGGTACCTTCTTCCTGTCAAGTTGTGCCACAAACTCTTCTCCCCAATCTTATTCAGTACCTCCTCATTAGTTATGTGATCTACCTATCTAATCTTCACCATTCTTCTGTAGCACCGCATTTTGAAAGCTTCTATTCTCTTCTTGTACAAACTATTTATCGTCCATGTTTCACTTCCCTACATGGCTACACTCCAAACAAATACTTTCAGAAACGACTTCCTGACACTTAAATCAATATTTGATGTTAACAAATTTCTCTTCTTCAGAAACGCTTTCCTTGCCATTGCCAGTCTACATTTTATATCCTCTCTACTTCGACCATCATCAGTTATTTTGCTCCCCAAATAGCAAAACTCCTTTACTACTTTAAGTGTCTCATTTCCTAATCTAATTACCTCAGCGTCCTGAAAAGAAGTTCCTCTGAACTGTTTAATGCGAGAATTCTTAAAGCTTTTTGAATGAAACAAACGTTATTAACATTCTACGTCTTTATTCTTCGTATCTACCTATTTGCAGCCCTCGGCTGCAAGAAGGCTTCAAATTGTAGCGTGTAACATGGCAGCGAGTAATTTCAGGGTGTATATGACCCCGGACAACCGGGAGATCCAGGAAAAACCTGGGAATTTTTTCATCCGGGAGAAAATCGGGAAAAACCCGCGAATTTTTTTAGAATTCGGGGCATTTTTCGTTGTTTTAGTTTTCAGTTAAATTTTTGTAATTTTGTCTGGTAAGAACCGATACTCTAACAAAAGACATTACTGTATCCCGCTACTGCAGAATAATACTACAGCATTAAAACATGAACGAGAGAAAAAAAAAACGAAAATAAAACTTAAATTTCAAAGGAAATGCGCCATATAAAATAAGACAGTGCTCGTACAAGCGCCTGCCAACAGCAAAATGTGTCACACGCTTTCGGAAGACTTAGCAATACTTCATAACAACAAACTTCCTCCGATGAGCGCGACGTCACAACTTTTTACATCAGACTCATATAATCAGTTACGAGCGGGCTCATACACATGCGCAGTTGAGTCGCTTATGAGTAGTACCTTCTCACGCTTCTGACTACATAAATGTGGCCGTTGGCTGTGTAAGCAGCAGTAGCAGCAACCAGCCACATGGTACCCGGAAAAATTTTACTGGCGAGCCTAAGCTGCCAGGTTCACGCGTGAGCAGCAGGCCCGGATCTAATGGGTGGGGGTGGGGGGGGGGGGGGGGAGGCAAACCGGGTTATCTTAACCGGGCGGCAATTTCGGGGGGAGGGGTCAAGTTCACATTCTTGTGGGAAAAAAACCTTGTTTCACAATACACCTAGCATCCAGCGCACATTTTAGTATGGTTCACGAAATTCCGACGCTCTTGGAGTATCCTCTGGTGTCTTGTTTCTTTTATGACATAATGTAAGATCTTTTTATGTTTTACACGTACCAACATACGGGCTTCCTACGTCACCGTAGCTGCGCAAGCGCGGTGACGCCTCTTATCTGGCGCTCTCTGGCAACTGCTGAAATAAATATATTTCTAACAGGTCACTGGAAAATATTGCGAATTGTTGTTCGAAAAGCGTTATTTTCAAAGTAAATATCCTTTTACGCAAGATGAACTATGTGGGAGAATGTACGATTAATTTCTTAATTCAAAGAGCGTTTGCTCTCATTTAAAAAATCATCTCTTTGATGACGAGCTATTTAGAAGAATTTCGAGCCCAGAAGATCAGAGATTTATGTCGGAATTAAAAAATTTTGCTGCCGTATTTGTGTGATATATGTTAAAGTGTAACATGCGCTAAACAGGTCAACATTATATGTGATAGCTTAGCTTCTCTTGTAGTTTATTAATCTTAGAGAGCCGGCCGGTGTGGCCGTGTGGTTCTAGGCGCTTCAGTCTGGAACCGCGTGACCGCTACGGTCGCAGGTTCGAATCCTGCCTCGGGCATGGATGTGTGTGATGTCCTTAGGTTAGTTAGGTTTAAGTAGTTCTAAGTTCTAGGGGGACTGATGACCACAGATGCTAAGTCCCATAGTGCTCAGAGCCATTTGAATCTTAGAGACAAATATTATATGCGAAAGCTTTGCTTTTCTTGTAGCAACACTGTGTATATTTATGTAAACCATTAAGTTTTTCCTGATGGTGGAATTCGAATTTATACTTTCGTAATCCGAAAATATGCAGCGTCCATGTTGCTGCACATCAAAGATCTTACCAGAAAGTGTTTTTTCCCGTGAGTTTCGTTTTCTAGAGTGCCGCGAAATTCTACGCTGCTGTATAAAACCATAACCATTCAAAGGATAAATTTTACAGTTAAGAGGAAAAGTATACTGTCACTTAACTTGGAAAAAGTGTATTTTGCCGGCCGAAGTGGCCGTGCGGTTAAAGGCGCTGCAGTCTGGAACCGCGAGACCGCTACGGTTGCAGGTTCGAATCCTGCCTCGGGCATGGATGTTTGTGATGTCCTTAGGTTAGTTAGGTTTAACTAGTTCTAAGTTCTAGGGGACTAATGACCTCAGCAGTTGAGTCCCATAGTGCTCAGAGCCATTTGAAAGTGTATTTTCACCCGCGAGAAAATGTATTTTTAACCGGGAGATCGGGGAAAAATACGGGAATTTTTTTTTGTCCTTGTCCGCGTATACACCCTGGTAACGTAACCATGTCGGTGCGTGAGAAACAGCGTGCAGTAATGGAGTTTCTAATTCAACGAGTTGGTCTACACATGGAGTATCCTGACCCTCACTCTGGGCATGACAATGTCACACCACACACGAGCGCTTCGACATGTGTAAGATGCCGACGCCTTTGGTTCACTGCCATCGATTGTCCCCTCTACAGTTCCGACATAGCCCCATCCGATTTTCATCTGCTTCCAGAACTCAAAGAACACCTTCGAGGACTTCAATTTGATAGTGGTGAAGCGGTGGAAGCAGAGGTGAGACTATGGATTCGTCAACAAAGTCAAACATTCTACAGCGACGGTATCAACCAACCGGTGTCTCGTTGCGAAAAATGTGTTCGTCGCCGGGGTGTCTATGTTGAGAAATAAATATGTGTACGTGAAGAGTAAAGATTTAGAATGTTAATAACGTTTGTTATAGTTAAAAAGATTTAAGAGCTTCAAAAAAAAAAAAAATTCGGAGCCATTAGTTTTCAACACGTCCTGGTCTATCTGTCCATACATATTATAAAATTGTGTGTGTGTGTGTGTGTGTGTGTGTGTGTGTGTGTGTGTGTGTGTGTGTGTGTGTTTCAAAAATGGGACTTAACTTCTTTGGTCATCAGTCCCCTAGAACTTAGAACTACTTAAACCTAACTAACGTAAGGACATCACACACATCCATGCCCGAGGCAGGATTCGAACCTGTGACCGTAGCGGTCGAGCGGCTCCAGACTGTAGCGCCTAGAACCGCTCGGCCACTCCGGCCGGCAAGTGTGTGTTTCCACGCCTCCTAAACCACTGGATAGATTTCAACCAAATTTGGTACACATACCCTTACTGTCAGGCAACAGTTGCTGTGGGGTTAGGTACCACCTACCATGGTTCTGGAGATAGACAGTCACAAACAATTAGATGCGGGGAAAACTGCTTCGTCGTACAATACGTTTAAATGTATTACTTCTGCGCTACTAAGCTTATTCTCAATAAATTTCTCACACATTACCCACACAGAAAAAATGCGTGAAAAAATGCCGCATCATGCTTGAAGTTTTCACACATTTATTCTTTACTACAAAGACAATTGTACAGCCGAGTCAACTTAAGGAAATCTGTGACACATGGCAGAGCTTCCACCTGCAAAGCGCAAATGGCTGTAGGTGGAAACGATAGCTGTCTATAGAGCTATGAGAAGGCGGTCCATAGAGACTCTTACAAAATCTTACTGCGCCCAGCGAACAGTAATCGTCCGGGATACTGTACTGTACTTATACATGCGTACATTATGCATATATTTTTACGACTGGTTGTCTCATTTCGGTTTCCACGAATGCATGGAAATGAATTTTTTATTCGACAATACACTATAAACGCAGTTCATTAATTGTTTTCATGTCTAACAGAAAACTGGCAAAATGAATAAACGGGAAATGCTGGGTTAGTCAGCTCGTATATCATAAAAATGCATGTACAGTCCATGTCTCTGGGGTTGGGATGGGGACAAAAACAGGATAATATAGGAAACGAACAAAGAGATCAGGACGAATGAATAAATCGACAGGGGAGGGGGGGGGGGGGGAGGGGCATAAACAGGACAAGGTGGAAGGGTAGACGTATGCAATGTCTGTGACGTACGCGTAAGCGCGTAAAAAGTTAATTATAGTTACATTATTTATTGTGCTTAGAAAGATAATTGCAAATAGATTACCCATGAAACCCGTACAGATTTGTACTGGTTCTTGACTTAGCATAGCCACACACTAATGAGTGTGCCACAGAGACTAAAAAATACAGCTCTAATCCACGCTCCCTTTTAAAAAGAAGTTTTACTCCTACTGAAACTAAACCTTGTTTCACGAGTTCCAAGTCTTGATATAACAATGGCAGTAGCCGCATAGTACATTTAATATATTAAATGATCTAGACGGTTTTCTTCGGAAAAATCCATCTTTTGAATCCTGGTTGGATCTTTTCTGGCAACCAACATTACCATCTCATGTACGCTGAACACGGAAAAAAATACCATCGATGCATCACGAAACAGAACAGTGATTTTAAATTGAACCTCAGTTGGTTGCGACTGGAAGTTGAATTCGAATAGATGCGCGTGCTATACTGTTGATACCCTTTTGGTGGGCATCTCATAGTATTGTAATTACGTTCTCCTGGAAAGTTGCTGAAAATGTGCACAGAATGAATAAAAGTTTAATCTCCAGCAATGAATGTTCAATTTCCTGTTCCACAGTAGCGCTTTGACAGGTCGATACAGGTCTCTGTTAGTCGCCAAAGATTGAAGCGACATAATTACCGTCCACAATCCAGTGTCAACTGGAGGTACTGTATGTGACCAATGGATTACATGCCTCGGGTAATTGGCGTTCTGTGCGACGCTAATAACGAACGCGTTGCGTCGGTCGCAGTACGTCGTGCAAAAGCCGAGGCAGCGCTGCGCGAGAGTGTACATTATCCTGATCAGCGCCCGTGAAACATACATGTTACGGGCTTTTAGCGACACGTTATTGTTTTATTCCAGCAAAGTGGGAGCGGAGCTGTCGGGAAAGGGCGGCCATGAAAAATTCTACTGGCGCCCTGATGCTTTTAGCGCGTGGCGCACCCGAATGCCGTAGGTCATCGCTGCGTGGCGTGTTTTCCCAAGTGTCGGCCGGTGTTAGGGTTGGCTAGGGCTTGCGGTCAACCTCTATGGCTGCCCTTTGCGATGTCCTGCTTCGGTCCTTAGCAACCGACTCCAAACAAGCCTTATCTCTAGCGACAGTGGCTCACGCTTAACACGGGAACGCGCAGAAGCTTTTGTTCTTCCGTAGGCTTTGTGAAGGTGAACAAACTTCAGTTCTAAGCTATTTACGATGACTACCTGGGAAGTTCACCACAAAACATCAGATAGCAGTGCACGATACCAGGAGTTGCGACATTGGAAGAACCGAACAATATTACGATGAAGACTTTCGCGCTCCAATATTTTGTCTGTACACTGGTTAACTTTGGTTAATTGTATGTGCTAAAATATGTTGTTGCGAACAAATGAGATTAATTATTATTATACTGGAACTGGCTTCTTATTAAATGAACACTGTTTTGATACTGTAACTCAATAGAAAGCACAACATATCCATCTTTGCTACAACTATCGTAAAAATGTTATGAAATTATTTCTGTTATCAAAACTATGAAGTTACTGGACGCAATGCTTAAAGAACCTCAAACCTTGCAGTGAATTTTTCGTCAACATTAATTGTTAATCAGTACCACGGCTAACACTAGAGCATGAGACTATCATTATTAACCAGAAAATGATTTTTCTATAACTTTTACACAGTCCAGAATTTTGCACAGCAAGATTTCCTTTTGAAACTGGAAGTATTTTAACTTTGACACTGTTAAATGGCTCAAATGGCTCTGAGCACTGCAAGTACTCCTACCAGCGGCATCAGTACCATACACTGCACAAAAACGTTCACGGATATTCAACACAGTTTCCGCAACCAAGAATTTACACTATGTGCTCAAAATTATCCGGACACCTGACTGAAAATGACTCACAAGTTGGTGGCGCCCTCCATCGGTAATGCTGGAGTTGAGTATCGTGTTGGCCCACCCTTAGCCTTGATGACACCTTCCACTCTCGCCGGTATACGTTCAGTCAGGTGCTGGAAGGTTTCTTGGGGAATGGCAGCCCATTCTTCATCGAGTGCTGCACAGAGGAGAGGTATCGATGTCGGTCGGTGAGGCCTGGCACGAAGTCGGCGTTCCAAAAAGTACCAAAGGTGTTCTACAGCATTCAGGTCAGGACTCTGTGCAGGCCAGTACATTACAGGGATGTTATTGTCGTGGAACCACTCCACCTGCTCGGTCGTGTTGAAAGATGCAATCGCTATCCTCGAATTGCTTTTCAACAGAGGGAAGCACGAACGTGCTTAAAACATCAATGTAGGCCTGTGCTGCATAGTGCCACACAAAACAACAAGGGGCGCAAACCCCCTCCATGAAAAACACGACCACACCATAACACCACCACCTCCGAATTTTACTGTTGGCACTACACACGCTGGCAGATGACTTTAACCGGGGATTCGCCATACCCACACCCTGCCATCGGATCGCCACATTATACACCGTGATTCGTCACTCCACACAACGTTTTTCCACTGTTCAATCGTCCAATGTTTACGCTCCTTTTACCAAGCCAGGCATCGTTTGGCATTTGCCGGCGGCGTATGTGTGGCTTATGAGCAGCCGCTCGACCATGAAATCCAAATTTTCGCGCCTCTCGCCTAAGTCTCATAGTTCTTTCAGTGGATCCCGATGCAGTTTGGAATTCCTGTGTGACGGTCTGGATAGATTACACATTACGACTCTCTTCAACTGTCGGTGGTATCTGTCAGTCAGCAGACGAGGTCGGCCTATACGCTTTTGTGCTGTACTTGTCCCTTCACGTTTCTACTTCACTATCACATCGGAAACAGTTGACCTAGGGAAATCTCGCGTACAGACGTTTGTCACAAGTGACACCTAATCGCCTCACCACCTTCGAAGACCGCGAGTTCCGTGGAGCGCCCCATTCTGCTCTCTCACGATGACTAATGACTACTGAGGTCGCTGATACAGAGTACCTGGCAGTATGTGGCAGCACAATGCACCTAATATGAAAAACGTATGTTTTTGGGAGTGTCCGGGTACTTTTGATCACATAGTGTATTTTCAGCACGTTTCTTGTAACGAGTGAATTGCGTAAGAAGTAATTCTGATTGTTCACTACGAATTTGCCGTTGTCTGAATTGTTAAACTTCGTTCACGTGCAGAATAAGTATAAAATGAAGAACCAAAAAGGACGTATTCATGCGTATATTAACAGCTGTAAAGCAATGGTTTATTGAACGAACCTCATAATCACTGCGATTCGCAGTTAGTTAGCGGGGTGAAACTTCAATGGTTTAACTGAATCATCGCGCTGCTGACGAACTGCGATTCGCAGTAATTAGATATGTGACTGATGATAATACCTAACTCTAAACTGGTATTCTGACTAAATGTAAAAACTGCCTTTCTTCATTACATTCATCATATTAAAAATGGTCTCGGTACCCAACGACATCCTCTCCTGAATCGTGGAAAAAATTTACATCGCGGAGTGTTGACGCTGCAAAACACCAAGGTGGAGACGGAGTGAAATTGAACTGTAGATAATAATATGTTGGCTTTTAGGCTGTTTTTAAAGTTCTCATACTGAGATTTCTACTGTTCTAATGTCATATAGCGGAATGCTGAATATCAAATGTACATAAGATACTAAATGATGTCCCTTCCCCTCCCACCAGGAATCTTCAAGGAAGGGAACAAGAATTTATGGCTGCTCCATGTTTGAGAAAATGAATAAGAAGCACACCTTGCCTATCCCAAAACACTGTCGCCATCAACTTCCTTGCTGACAAGGTTTTCAAACATTTTCTTGGTTTTTGTGGGGGACCTTGTGTGCCTCCACTCCATGGATTGTATTTTGTCTCGCAATTGACGTGTTTCACCCAAGTCTCGTCAATGGTTACGATTCGATCCAGTAATGAATCACCGTGTTTATGGTAGACCTCCAGAAATATCAACGTTGTTCCATTCGCTGTTCTGTAAGCATTTTGGGTATCCATCGTGCACAAAATTTGTGGTAGCCTAGCTTTTGAGTGACAATTTCAATCAACGAGGTCCGTGAAACCTGTGGAAAAGAAAGCGAAAGCTCCGTTATTGTGAAGCGACGGTTTCCACGAATCGTTTCGTCAACTTTAGCGACAAGATCGTCAGTCACAGTGCTCGGGCGTCCACTCTTCTCTTCATCATGAACGTTGGTTCGGCCATTTCTAAACCGAATGCACCGTTTCAGGACGGAACATTCAATCCTCGCGTTGTTTCCGTACACTTTGCGCAGTTCACGATGAATTTCTATAGGTTTTAGGTTTTTTTTGCCAACAAAAAACGTATCACAGGCCGCACCTCAGAACTGGCGGGATTTTCGACTGCAGCGCACATTTCAAATTCGAATATCGAAAAAAGCAGACGCGCACAGAGACGTTCCCGCTGTCACGGATGGATGCCGAGCACGCACATACCAAAATATACGCCATCTGCGCGCGCCTAGCGGCGCCAGACGGAAACGTTCCCTACTTTCCGAATAGCCCTCGTAGCTTCGATCAGCTGAGGTGTTATCCGCAGGAATGAAGCAATGGCTGCTAGAGCCAGATCTGTTACACTTCGTACCGATCTAGGGGGCACATTAGTAAGACGCTGGACTCGGATTCGGGAAGACGAAGGCTTAGAACACATCTGGACGTACAGAGCTACGTTTACGAGGAGTTGTAATAATACTGCAGCTATCACTTCGGAAACATAAGATGTAACTGTCTTTTTCTTGTTAGTATCGTGTGCTGTTGTTGTTGTTGTTGTTGTGTATGTAAACTGATTTCCTGTTCTTAAAATTTAGTGTATGTCTGTTATAATCTGAACCTGAACAATTCAAATGATGGTGTTACGTAAAACCTGTGATAAAAAGTCGCAAAATCCATCTGAAACTGTGTAACTGTATTGCAGTTAAGTTTTAGCAAAAATATTTCGAAAACGTAAAACTGAAAAGGCTGTCCTGTGATATTCTGTACTGTACACTGCGTTGAACACTGCTACAGAACGTAACGCCATAGTAAGTTTCTTGCAATTCCAACACACAGAAACTAACCCAGTAAAAATTCTACGTACATGTACAAAGCGAGCTTTGAAAGAACAGCCAATTCTGTAAAATTGGCCCTGCAAATTTACACACCAGTACTGGTTAAATAAAATTCCGAACTTTAAATGTCACACACGCGAACGTATAACACTGTACTGTCTGAATAAGAATGTCTGTAATGAAATGTGAACTGAACTTAATGTAAATTGAACCTGGTAATAATTAAATGAAACTGTGACTAAGATTGAATGACTTTACTGTTTTCTGACTGTAACGTTAAACTGGTCTTAACAAACTTTAGCGAGTCACCCTGCTCGACATTAACATGTAACGGAGCAACAGACAAGCTAAAGAAAATAAACATAGCGCACGTGCAATGCAAGGAAATGCAGCTATACTAAACGCATCATCCTTTATTTTGACTGACTCTGCTCCGCTAACGCTGCAGTCCTGGATTGTGCGGCTGGTCCCGGCGGAGGTTCGAATCCTCCCTCGGGCATGGGTGTGCCTGTTTGTCCTTAGGATAATTTAGGTTAAGTAGTGTGTAATCTTAGGGACTGATGACCTGAGCAGTTAAGTCCCATAAGATTTCACACACATTTGAACATTTTGCTCTGCTAAGTACAGTGCTGAGACACACGATTACGAAACAAATTTTCGTGAGGAGACAGTGGAAGTAATTGAACTTACTGAATTATGTAGGAAAGACTAGCTTTCAAACCTGTATTGTCAAACGCTAATTCCTTAACAATTACAACAATTTAACAAAATTCATTTCTTATGAAAGAGTATTTCCCTGCCACACAATACGTTACTGAAATGGTAAGGGATTGGTGAAACTGTAAGTCTGAGTCGAAGCTATGTGAGCAGATAACTTTTCTTAGTGACGTCACGACACTCTAAGTGACCCGAACCAATAAAGAAAAATTTTACTAAAAATTTTATCTTTTTGAAACTCATGGTAAATTAGCTGCGCGCAAGCGAGGTAATGACATTGCCTGAATATCGTGACACTTCTCAAATCAATATTCACAAAATCATATTTTCAAAAAGCATCATCCTCTGCCTTTGCATCTCTGTATTCTGCTAGTTATTTCCAGACCGATCAGTAACGTGACCAACATCGAACTCGCTCACTTACTTATCCTTGAATGCTATTTTGGCAACGACAATGCTGCTGAGAACCAAACTTCACATTGCTTGTACTCAGAACTTCTGTGGCGTAAGATATCGACTGTTGAAAGATTCTGTTTGAAAAATATCCGCTGAAAAAGTATGAAGTATGACACACCGAATAAAAAGAAAGTTCACATAATTTTTATTGAACATTAAGAATTAGTTAGAATCCTAACAAAGCTTACGTAATTAATCTGTTTGCAAGTACATGTCTGTAGACCACGGCGCCAGCGTAGTGTAAACAAAATGACGCAGCCCGTTCACAAAGTGCAGATAGGCTGCTTCATTTTGTTTAAGCTACGCTACCGCCTGGACTGTAGACGTTACCAGCAAACAAACACAAGATTAATTGCGGAACCTGATGTGCTCGAGGTGGTACGTGTGAGATTATTACCACCTCTCGTAGTTGACGTAGTACTGTGTCGCACGCTTTACGGAAATAGCGGCAGGCGGGATCTACCTTTTTATTTGCATCTGCCGCTGATAGGATAAAATGTATGCATGAGCTGTGTTTCGCACCAGTGGATTTTCCTAAACACATGCTCATTCTTTGAGAGAACCTTTTTTCCCTCGAGAAACGTGATAATTTTTGAATGTAGAATACTCTGCACCAATTGAAAAAGGGGTGGATAAAATGCAGTTGTATGGAAGACTTGAAGGTAATGCTAAAGGTAATACCTGCAAGCGAATGTCATTCACAGTGTGTTTTTCGTACGCCATGAAATGCAGTCAATTTCTCGCAGCACACAAATGAAATATGATTTGAGGGCAATGTTTTAAATTAGGTAGATAAACAGGAAATAGTAGTCAAAATCGATTTTATTTCTTTTTTCATGCCGCAGACACTGGAGAGAGCGAGAGAGACGATGTGGAACAGACGATTCGATAGACAGGAGCTGCCGACGAGAGTGACATCTGTGTGCGAGCGAGAAAATCTAAGCAGCGCCAACGAGTTCTTTTAAACTCAGTGGCAAAGATGTAACAATAAAAAACAGTTTCTTGGGTGAAGAACTGACATGTTCTGTATTCTCTGAGATTACGAACACGAGAAAGGTTTTGTTTTAAAGCACTGAAGAACTTAATGTAAATAACGAATGTATACGAATTAATTGGGATGATAAATAAAATCCAAGAAAACTTTACATTCATTTCATTAGTCTGATGGCAGACGGTTTCTTTTCTTTAAAATTTGAAGTAAGGCCTTTCAGATTAAAACAAAAGTCAGTACAAGAAATTTTTGCTGGTGATGTAAGCTAGCTACAGTGAATCGGAACCTCGGTGCGTTGACACGGGACCGAATATAGTTTTATTTTCAAAGACAATCGCAGAGCACGACACTTGTTCACCGAGTGTATGAACTGAAAAGCCCTTGTAAAAGACTTATTCACAGTGTAGCAGTTAGCGTAGTATTTTCCTGTATGATTACAACATGGGGAGAAGGGATGATTTCAATTAGACCTATTCACCCACTCTTTCGCATACATTTAGCAACTTAAGCCTCCCAGTACTTATCGCGGTAAGTGCAAAAACGTTTTTTTTTTCAAGGAACTGAGACAATATACTTATCTGCAACCTCCAGACTGAACCTTATTACACTGCGAAGCCATCATTGCAGTCGTGAAAACGAAATACAATAGATATCCAGTGAAATCTACCCAGTAAAGCCTGAATCTTTACTAGAGTTACACTCTACCAAAACTACGCTTAGGTTGTTTTGGTACGCTACATAAATGACTTAGTAAATGGTAGGGTTAACGGTAGTATTGGTAGCACTGGTTGGGAAAGAAACGTACATGAATGTGTCAGAGAGGAATTGGGAGCCGACGGCTCCTCTTTCTCTTCTTGTTTGTTTGTTTGGTTGTTTGTTTTGTACATAATTAGAACCACATACCATTCAGCGTTACTTCATTGTGTATTCTATATCCTCACGGAATATAAATTTCATTTCACAAATAATAAAAATTATTTGATACTTAACTTCTGCACTTTATGTAGCCAAAGCAATTTCTGTTGAAAGAAGTACAATTTATATACACGAACACAATAATTACTGTTGTTATTTTGTACGCAATAGCCGGCCGAAGTGGCCGTGCGGTTAAAGGCGCTGCAGTCTGGAACCGCAAGACCGCTACGGTCGCAGGTTCGAATCCTGCCTCGGGCATGGATGTTTGTGATGTCCTTAGGTTAGTTAGGTTTAACTAGTTCTAAGTTCTAGGGGACTAATGACCTCAGCAGTTGAGTCCCATAGTGCTCAGAGCCATTTTTTTTTGTACGCAATAGAACGTTCATCATCATGATCAAAGGCAAGAGTTACCTGTCATTGCTGAAAAATGCAAAAGTCGTTTATGAATAACAAGAACATGTTTTACACTAATTCAATTAAATATTTAGGCAGTGTTAGATATTTGTTTTCCGTTTTTTTTTACCTTTTTGTTAAGGAAAAGGAATTTCTAGGGCTATATGGTAAATCTACTCGTATATTGTTTCCTTTATTTTTACTACAACACCCCTCTGTTTCATGTTACGAATCATCAGTTTCGAATAAAACATGAATTAAACAACGACAGGTTCAATTTTGCTATAAATACTGTTTACTTTTAAGTAACAGACAGGAGAATAACTATGTAGAACCGAAATGTTCTGTAGGTTACCCAGCCCTTTATATATCCTGAATCAGTTTGTAGACGGTTCACCGCTGCCGGATTATACGGAAATCTAGTAAGACACTGATCGCATACGTTATAAAGCAATCGTTACTATGTAACGCCCAGTAGGTAAGCAACACACGTAATGTAAAGGTAACACGTGTATGACTGTAATTGACCAAAACTACTAGGAAAACTACCGTAGTCTGTGGTTATTTTAGATAGTCTATGGTAGCCTACGGAAATGTAGACTTCACTTTTTTTCATATTACATTACAACAGCATACCCTTTATATTTACTTTGGTTATAGGTCTTGGCTCAGTATCTTTAGCATCGAATGTAAATACACTACGGGCCATTAAAATTGCTACACCACGAAGGTGACGTGCTACAGACGCGAAATGTAGCCGACAGGAAGAAGATGCTGTGATATTCAAATGATTAGCTTTTCAGAACATTCACACAAGGTTGGCGCCGGTGGAAACACCTACAACGTGCTGACATGAGGAAAGTTTCCAACCGATTTCTCATACACAAATAGCAGTTGACCGGCGTTGCCTGGTGAAACGTTGTTGTGATGCCTCGTGTAAGGAGGAGAAATGCCTACCATCACGTTTCCGACTTTGATAAAGGTCGCATTGTAGCCTATCGCGATTGCAGTTTATCGTATCGAGACATTGCTGTTCGCGTTGGTCGAGATCCAATGACTGTTAGCAGAATATGGAATCGGTGGGTTCAGGAGGGGGATACGGAACGCCGTGCTGGATCCCAACGGCCTCGTATCACTAGCAGTCGTGATGACAGGCAATTTATCCGCATGGCTGTTACGGATCGTGCAGCCACGTCTCGATCCCTGAGTCAACGGATGGGAACGTTTGCAAGACAACAACCATCTGCACGAACAGTTCGACGACGTTTGCAGCAGCATGGACTATCAGCTCGGAGACAGGAGACAGGAGTGCCTGCGATGGTGTACTCGACAACGAACCTGGGTACACGAATGGCAAAACGTTATTTTTTCTGACGAATCTAGTTTCTGTTTACAGCATCACGATGGTGGCATCCGTGTTTGGCGACATCACGGTGAACGCACATTGGAAGCGTGTATTGGTCATCGCCATACTGGCGTATCACCCGGCGTGATGGTATGGGGTGCCATTGGTTACACGTCTCGGTCACCTCTTGTTCGCATTGACGGCACTTTGAACAGTGGACGTTACATTTAAGATGTGTTACAATCCGTGGCTCTAACCTTCATTCGATCCCTGCGAAACCCTACATTTCAGCAGGATAATGTACGAGCGCATGCTGCAGGTCCTGTACGGGCCTTTCTGGATACAGAAAATGTTCGACTGCTGTCCTGGCCAGCACATTCTCCAGATCTCTCACCAACTGAAAACGTCTGGTCAGTGGTGGCTTAGCAACTGGCTCGTCACAATACGCCAGTCACCACTCTTGATGAACTGTGGTATCGTGTTGAAGCTGCATGGGCAGCTGTATCTGCACACGCCATTCAAGCTCTGTTTGACTCAATGCCCACGCGTATCAAGGCCGTTATTACGGCCAGAGGTGGTTGTTCTGGGTACTGAATTCTCAGGATCTATGCACCCAAATTGCGTGAAAATGTGATCACATGTCAGTTCTAGTATAATATATTTGTCCAATGAATACCCGTTTATCATCTGCATTTCTTCTTGGTGTAGAAATGTTATTGGCCAGTAGGGTATACAGCATACGAAATATGTCGCTGGCCTCACGGACGAAGTCCGATGCGCTCAGTTATTCTGTACATGAGCAGACTACACCGTAATATTAATTAGATTTTTTGACCACTGGGCGGAAAACATCTCTGCCACGTACCTGTGAAGCTAGTCTGAAGCTTTCGCGGGACAGAGAGTCCTACAGTACACACACACACACACACACACACACACACACACACACACACACACCAGAGCGCGCAGAGGTCGCCGTGGCCGTTAAGAAGGCTGCTTAGCTTCATTAGAAGCGCGCACGGTCTGGCGGCCGGCCAGCCAGCCAGCCCGCGTTTTTCGTCGGCGGGTCAGCGCAGGAGCCGGCGCTAAGTCGCCGGTCCGTGTTTAATTAAACCCGGCAGCGGACCGCTGTGCGGGGGGAGGAGGAGGAGGAGGGGGGGGGAGAGGGGTGCACAATGGTCGCTGTGATTACCGCCCCGGCCCCGTAACCGCAGACGTCGACGCCGTGCGAGGGTCGCCGAGGAATGAGGTTGCAGGCGGAGCGGCCGTTAAGAACGGAACTTAGTGTGCGGGTGCACGCGCCAGCTGCAGGCGGTACCAGGTGCGTGCGCGTGTGTGTGTGTGTGTGTGTGTGTGTGTGTGTGTGTGTGTGTGTGTGTGTGTCCTACGTACACTGCGTTCTCGTATTCACTGCACGAACCAGCCCGAAACTGTCTCATGATCCTTTCCCATGGAACTCTACCTGTACTTGTAATTCTTGCTTATATCTAAAGCTCGATCAAGTATTACTTCTTCTACTGATATGAGTTAGAGCAGTTCATCGTCACAGCAGGCAGGATCAATTGCTACCGCCCATAAAGCACGTGTACGTGTCAAGAAGGAAAGCTCACGATTTAACATCTCATTCTAAAGTGTGGCCATTAAAGATAATGCTCAATCTCGGTGTTCGGAAGATAAATATAGATTCTGTAAATCATTTGCAAGATTTTTACGAAAATGATGCGGAATTAGACAATTTACAAACTGCATTAGACAATTTCCTTCTCGATACAAGGTTATTACAAAGGAAGACACAAAGGAATGAAAGACTTAGCATCTATTCCACAATGCCAGGTCTTGTATGCGATGACATCTCGGTCGGCGAATGATTCGAGTCCAGGTAGAGAGGCATTCTCACATCGGACGATAGCTAAAGTGAACCATCCACTTCCAGTACTCCCTGTGACAACATCAAGACTGAAATTCACTCGACATCCACGGACACTGATCAATAGACAACGGATTTTTAGGTCGTAAAAAAGTGTGTTTTAGGCAGCTAAAATAGGCTCCTTCAGTAGTTCATTTAGGCTATATAAAACCTAAAATAGGCTCTAATAAAAATGATGCAGAGAAAATAAAAATAAATTAAAATAGACAGTGTTGACAGTATGAAGATCTTATTAATGGCCGCCTCTTCTGAACAAGCGAATGGAATCGACCGGTGCTTCAGCTGAAAACATCTCACTACTGGCAAATTATTTTTCGAACCGGAAAATTCACGTATAATACCTTTCACGAAACAGTAGTTTGATAGGACTGCCTGTAGACAGCAGCGAGAAAATACGCGAAGGGCAGTAATTTAGCTATAGAGGGCGTCTACGATTAACATTGTGATTTTTTAATCCGTGCCCAGCTTAAGGCCTATGAAACCGTTTCTTTTCGAAAATACACAGATGGCCAGAATCCTACGAACGAAATATTTTCCAATATAACATTTAGTACTCCCACGTTCGATTCTAATGTGTAACTCAAATCTTTGACCGGTTCCCATTCGCCCACCGAAGCTAAGCACTGTCGCGCCCGGCGCGTACTTGTATGGATGACCTTTCAACCGTGCCGAGTGCTGTTGGTAGTAAGGCAAGCAAAGGAATTGTAAACAGTCTCTAACGGCCTTCTAGCACGTTGTAGGTGTCTCCACCGGCGCCATCCTTGTGTGAATGCTCTGAAAAGCAATTCATTTGCATATCACAGCATCTTCTTCCTCTCGGTTAAATTTCGCGTCTGTAGCACGTCATCTTCGTGGTGTAGGAATTTTAATGGCCAGTAGTGTATATGACTTCACAGATTTGATGTAGCTAAACAGAGTGAACATGAATAAACCTGACAAACTGCAGAAACGGATTCCTGACTGAAAATGGAGGAAAGAAGGTCTTGTGAACATTTGTCGGGAAGTGCGTCGTTGCCACGGTAGATGGCGCTGACGAATTAAAGTTTCTCTGACCAAGTGCCGTACGTTCCTTGTGAGTTGCTGGCTGTGTGGTTGACGCAGTGTACTGTAAGCAGCGGAATGGTCAGATAGTTATGTTGGAAACAAGCCGAGATGGCGTTTGGGATATGGGCATGGGCAAGCTTCCTCATTTCCAGCCAGGAAACCGCCCCTGCATTTTGTCGGTTTTATTGATGTTCAGCCAGTTGTGGCATGAGCTAATTTTCCAACATGTAGAGATACCGAATCCTGTAATGGTCTTTTCGCAGAAGAAGAAGAAGGGACTCTAAGCTTTAAACATTGAGACTGCACAGAATACATTAACTATTAGTCAATCTAGAATGCGCTCCACGATAGCGTGGGGATTACCTTTCCCCAGATGCGGACATCGTGCCCTTACACCGTGCCACTCACAAAACAAACACTTTTGCTTCGTCACTGAAGAAGAGTTTCTCATAAAACGTACGCTTTGTCGGCGCCAATCGCCATCTTGCCTAACTGCTCTCTACTGTGCACTCTTGGCACAAATCTGAAGTGCGGCTGCAAAAACACAAAACTCTGTGAGTTTTTCTATATGTGTGTCAAAGTTTTGTGACAGTATGTCAGTTAATGTAGCTACGGTGAATTTATAAAAGCGCGTCAGTAATTTATGATAACAGTATATTTCTAAGTGCTGGTCATTTAAAGGTTGCTAACTAGAACGCTGATTACAGTATCAATTAAGATGTTGGTCTTTAATAGTATTATTTAACTGGCGATATATTCTAGTACAGTGGTGGTCAAACTGCGGTCCTAATCAACTGTTCATGCGGCCCACCGGTTGTCACCAGAATTTTATAACAATACTCCTCTAGCAACCGACAGCCAAATCC
The DNA here is from genome assembly GCF_021461395.2 of Schistocerca americana. NCBI lineage: Eukaryota > Metazoa > Arthropoda > Insecta > Orthoptera > Acrididae > Schistocerca > Schistocerca americana. The sequence continues at coordinate 481,021,862 of NC_060126.1, forward strand.
AAAAACGTCGACTAACGTTAAGAGCTTATTGAGTGTACATTTTCTGCCCAGTAGCAAACAAAAATACTTACGGAGACAGTAATAGCTTAAGACGTGTTTACTTTTGAGTAGCGTTGGTTAGTTTGGCCGTCAGGCCGCGCAGCTCAGAGGCAGACGGTTAAGCGGCATGGCCATTGCGGTGTTAGAAGATGTGAGAGGGGGAATGTTTTGTTGTTTGTCTCCCAGTACCGACAACTCACGGGAGTGCGCGACTCCTACCGATCACTTGCTGTATAGATTTTGACACGGAAGAGACACGAATTTGCGAATGCGCATTATAGAGACGGTCGTGCTTGAACGCCATATTATTTTGTAGCAAGAAACAGGAAATTAAATTAAGGCTGGTGTAATCCAGTGGGAACACCGGGACAGAAGAGAGTCGAAGCGTCTGCGATATGGTGCTACAGAAGAATGTTGAAAATCGGATGGACTGATAAGGTAAGATATGAGGAGGCTCAGATTCAGCGACTAAAGAAACATATGAAAAACACTGACAAGGAGGTGGACACGATGATACATGTGTTAGGTGTCAGGCAATAACGTCCTTGGTATTAGAAGAATCTGTGGAGGGTCAAAAATGTAAGGGAAGACAGAGACTGGAAAACATTTAGCAAATAACTGAGTGCCTCGCAGCAGTCAGAAGTAAACGTTGTAATCGTGTTTCATATTGCATAATGCATGTCACTATAAACACAGTTACCGTTATTAGTAGTTAATAATCCACTCACACGGACAACACAACAACACTTCGCTAGCCAATTACAGTGTCAGAACTTTGGAGCCACTGAGTTGTTTAAATCACCCTTGGGGAAACGTATCAACAAGACTATCCGACAAGGTATGCAAGATATGCGACACATGCCAAATATCTTCAGACTTCGTGAAAAACAGAATAATTCCAAATCCAATGAAGTGGCCCCCCATACAGTAATGTTTAGCGACGGATAGTTTCCACCAACATGAAGTGATTGGAGCTCTGACTGGCCCGACCGCATGTTACGTGTTACCAGATACAATAATTTCATACACCTGAGGATGAGATTTTAAAATCCCGAAACCGGTCTTGATTTGTTTAAACAATTAGTACAACTGAAGCGATCTCCCTAAATTAATTATCAACTATCTGTATAATAAGTCATGGTTGCAAAAACATTTGAGAGACGACTTGGGGAATATCCATTTCGGTTCCAGAGAAACGTGGGAAAACACGAACGTTGTGATATAGCATACTGACGTGTTTTGTATTAGACTTTAATAAATAAGACATCTGATGAGGGACGAATGTTCGAAACGCCTAAAGTTATGCGCATTTAAGCATCTGAATCAATAACGTTAGGTGAGTGATTACAGCCATAAACCAATTTTCGTCACATAGTCGATATGGCTCACAGCTAGAGTTGTAAAACTACATTAGGCTGTCATAGACCATGATAAGTAAACGTAGACTATGGTCATTTTCCTAGTAGCTTTGGTCAATTATGGCCGCACCCACATTAACTGTACGTCAGATGTGTTGCATATCTATCAGGCGATCGCTTTCTTTAGGTACGCGATCAGTGTCTTACTACGATTCCCCTGAAAACTAAAAGCAGTGAACCATTTAGAAACTGAGCTCAGGATATATAAAGATCCAGGAAACCTAAGGAACAGTTTTGTTCTGCATAGTTATCTTCGTGTTTGTTACTTAATAGTAAACAGTATTTATGACAAAATTGAAACTGTTAGTGTTTAATTCAAATTTTATTCGAAACTTGCTGATTTGTTACAGAAAAACAGAGGTATCTTGTAGTACAAGTAAAGAAAAAAAACACACATTTATCATAAAGCGCTAGAAAAGGAAAAGGTAAAATGGAAAGAAAAGGAAAACAAAAAAAATCAAACATTGCATCAGTATTGCGTCGAGATTATATAAAACATGCTTTTGTTATTCAAAAACAACTTTCGCATTTATCAGCAATTGCAGGAAACGTTTGCCTTTGATGTTGATGAAGAGAGTTCTGTTGAATACAAACTAACTCCTATTATTGTTTGTGTATGTAAACTGTACTTGCATCTAAAGTAATTGGTTTGGTTACATAAAAGTGCAGAAGTTGCGCGACTAACAGATGTTTTTTTTTTTTTTTTTTTTTTTTTTTTTTGCTTATAAAATGCAATTTATACTCTATAAGGATATAGAATACACATTGGACTAACACTGAACAATGTTCGGTTCTAATTATGTGCAAAAGAAAAAAAAATCCAGACAAACAAAAAACACGAAGAGGAATCGTCGGCTGCCAGTTTCTCTCTTGCACATTTTCTCTCTTACACATTAATTTATGTTTCTTTCCCTACCAATGCTACAGGTAATTCTACCGTTTACTACTTCACGTATGTAGCGTATCAAAACTAGTGAACCGTATTTTTGGTAGAGCGCATCTATACTCACATTGTTTATGGCGATACTGTGAAATCTGACTGGAGGGAGGCATCTACCAGAATGTTAAACCCCGCCTTGTCGTGACTTAAAGGGACCTCTGAGTCACGGAATCGCGCCGGATGTTTCCTCATTAGACGGTGTGTGGGGGAGGGTGAGTCACACAATTCTCCCCGCGACAGCTCTCCAACGGCGCGCTGCACTCTCGCGTCGCCCTTAAACACACACACTGCGCAACCCCTATCACGCGCACGTGGTGTTCGGGGAGGAAAGCTCGGGGTAGTTGGAATGCCGCCGTTGGCCGCAGTTTCATTAAAGAAGCCCGTCGTATTCCTCGCGCCCCCATACACAGTGGCGGTGGCGCGGATGAGTTCTGCTGAAACACTGTGCTCTCTCTACCCCTCTCATTCGGTTCGCCCCACCGCCGTCCAGATACGGCCGGCCTCTACCCTCTCGCACCCCTTTCCTGCCCCTCCCCCCCCCCCCCTTTCCACCGACTCCCCAAACGCCGACACGGGTCACTCCGTTAAAAGAAAAGAGGTGAGGCCGAGAACGCTGGTTGTGGAACACGCGCGCTGGAAAATAACTCTGCCGGCTTTTTGTGCCGTGGGCTGGGTCCGGGTTGCAGGGGTGGGTAGGGGGTTGAAAGGGGGCAGGAATGCAGGCCAGCGCGACCGCAAGCCGCCCCACTCGTCTCCACGCGGATGCCGCGATTGAATTAAATGAACAGAAAAGCGGCAGGGCGCCGCACCGCACCGACACCGCTCTGGCGGTTTATACACTCCGGCACCCCCTCCCTGCCCTACTCTGACGCCAACCCTTCAGCCGGCATTTCACCCTCTCCCTTGTCCGCCACGCGCTCCCAATTCAAAGGCTGAGTACTCGTGCGGACGGCTTAATATCGTTTAAAATAAAATTGTATTAGGAATCGGCAGCCGCGAATTCTCTCCGAAGAATTGTGCGGCGATTTCGTGCAGCCATTGCAGCCCTCCCACCGTGCAGAATCTCTTTGCTTACTGCCGGGGATACGAAGATCAAAGGTACAACGTGAAACATAAAATCAAAAGACTCTGATCATTCCAATTATTTCCTGCTTCTTTCCGTCGCCCATAACAGCGTGAAGTGCAAGGTCTTTCCCCGTTTGCCACCACTATTGTGGTAATGATTTTAATTGCCTAATGAACAATTTGTAGGTTCAGAAAGAGCTTTTGACGGTGCAGACTCGAATATATTCTTGAAATATTTAAGGTAACAGGGATAAAATTGAGGGAGCAGAAGGTTATCCAAATTTACTATTAAAAGCATATAGCATTATAAGTGGCGAGGGACGTAAAAGAGAGGCAATAGTTGAAAAAGATGTGAGACAGGGTCGTAACCTATTCATGGTGTTGTTCAATCTGTACATTGACTCAAGCAGACTAGGAAACACTTTAGAAATGGAATTAAAGTTCCAGAGAAATTCTGTCAGAGGCATCAAAAGACCTGAGAGGGCAGTTGAAATGAAAGACGTTACAAAACGAACATCAACAAACGTATGTAATCGAATCATGTTCGGAAATGATACACTAAATGAAGTAGACGTTTTGCTATTTGGGCATCAAAATAACTGGTGATGGACGAAATAAGTATAGCAGCAAAAGAAAAAAAAAAACGTTTCTGAAAAAGATGAATTTCATACCGTCGTATATAAACTTAAATGTCAGGAAGTCTTTTCTGAAGCTCATCTGGAGTGCAGCCTTGTACGGGAGTGAAACCTGCTCGATAAACAGCTCAGATTAAAAAAGAAGCATTTGCGGTGCTACAGAAAAACGGCGAAGTTAGTTTGGTACAGCGAATACATAATGAGATTACAGTGGTTATACTTCGGAAGAAGAGGAAATTAGCGCACAACTTTAAGAACAGAAGATTTCGGCTGATTAGACGCATCATGAGCGTTGAAGGAGTCGTCAGTTTGGCAATGGATGAAAGTGTATATCTTTTGGGTGTACACAGTTTTGTTATAACAGCTCCATAATTGTCTTTGTACACTGTGAGAATATAACCATTGTGAGTATTTGTAATCGTTTTTTGTTGAATGCAAACAATAACTGTGGTTCTGTGATTCTGCCATTACATAAAAATTCATACAGCGATTTTTATTCTTGACAGATAAATCTGAATATTGGTCTACACTGATGTGAAACCAGTAGCTACGAATAAAGCGCATTCATACAGAAACACCTCATCATTGTAATTAAGTTATCTTCCAGATACCTGAGTCTCATCTTTATCTACGATAGTGATGGAAGCTGAACAAATGACTTAAAATTTGTGTCATGGCCAAGACTTGAGCCCGGGTATGCTTGCTTGCTAGGCAGGAATTCTAGCCATTACACCACCTCAGCACTACAGCTAACATTGCTGCACTTTTCAATTTTCCTTGAGACATTTGAGTCTCATCATTACCAACACTAAGATGGAATCTCAACATATGGATTAAAATTTGTGCCATGACCTGGACTTGAACATGGGTCTCCTTGTGTGCTAGGGAGAAATACTTGACTTTTAAAATTGTTATAATTTTATGGTAATTTCAGTGGTTATTGGCTGTTTTTCATTGTTATTCACAATCTCTCTGAGCTGTGGTTGTCTTCCTCAGAATGTTGTCTGTATCAAAAATGAATACAAATCTGTTCGTGTCTGTATCAGAATGCTATACGTGTTCCCTGAGTAATGCTAAATGAACAGCGTCAACGAACCTCTACACGCTACACAGGATCTCGTAGCGAACAGTTCAGATCCCCGTCCCGCTATCCAGGTTTAGGTTTTCCGTCATTTCCCTAAACCGTTTAAGACGAGTGCAGGACGGAAGATTTGCTTCCACATCGGCCCCTGTCTGAGCTCGTGCTACAACTGCGACAATTTCGTTAGTGACAGGATATTAAACCTTCCTTTCATTTCCTTAGCGAACTGTCCGTGTCACCGTTATGGTTCACCAATGGAGCAGAGAGGAACACGGAAGAATTCTAGCGACGACACAGGCCGTACATTTGGATACAAGCTACTTTGACAATGGGTATATAGTTACTAATCGGCGCTTCACGAAAACCCCATCTATGGGAAATGGCGGAATGACACCTAAACTACGAGCAGACCACACGGTGTTGCATGTCCAGGCCTCATCACAGAAAGTGGAGGGTGGGCGCTTGCCCTCTCTGTAAAGCAGGATAGGAAGCCATCTGTGACAGATCTGGCGCACTGGTAAGTGTTTTGGAGGACACTGTTCATCGCACATATTGTAATGTGTGGCTCCTCTGTTTTCCCCCTAGTCGACCTAATGACAACGTCAGTCACGATTGCATTGGGCATTGGGTTCGTCAAAAATAGGACCGTATATCAATGGGAACGTGTCGCTTGGTCGGATGAATCTCATTTGTTGTTACGCAAGGGCGTGTCCGGTAACGCCGCCATCAGTCGAACGACTTCTCGACACGTGCACCTCGCCATGGATGCGAGTCGGTTGGGACACTTTTATACTATGGAAGCATGCATCTGGGCCTCCATGGGACCTGTGGTAGTAACGCAAGAGCTATGGTCTACGTGGATACTATACATGTTCTCTCCCGATGCCGGTAGCATCTTATAACAGGATAACTATTCATGTCACAAGATCACAGTGGTTTGAGTAGTGTCATAGCGTCTTGGCCATCACCGATTTGAGCCCGAAGGAAGTCATATGGAACGCTCTTGGTCGCCAGCTTCACCTCACAAACCAAAGCCCGTATTTTAAGGGAATGTCATGCCCTGTGAGAGGACATCTGGTTCTACATCTACATTTACATCCATACTCCGCAAGCCACCTGACGGTGTGTGGCGGAGGGTACTTTGAGTACCTCTATCGGTTCTCCCTTCTATTCCAGTCTCGTATTGTTCGTGGAAAGAAGGATTGTCGGTATGCCTCTGTGTGGGCTCTAATCTCTCTGATTTTATCCTCATGATCTCTTCGTGAGATATACGTAGGAGGGAGCAATATACTGCTTGACTCTTCGGTGAAGGTATTTTCTCGAAGCCCGCATCTCGTGGTCGTGCGGTAGCGTTCTCGCTTCCCACGCCCGGGTTCCCGGGTTCGATTCCCGGCGGGGTCAGGGATTTTCTCTGCCTCGTGATGGCTGGGTGTTGTGTGCTGTCCTTAGGTTAGTTAGGTTTAAGTAGTTCTAAGTTCTAGGGGAATTATGACCACAGCAGTTGAGTCCCATAGTGCTCAGAGCCATTTGAACCCTTTTTTATGTTCTCGAAACTTCAACAAAAGCCCGTACCGAGCTACTGAGCGTCTCTCCTGCAGAGTCTTCCACTGGAGTTTATCTATCAATTCCGTAACACTTTCGCGATTACTAAATGATCCTGTAACGAAGCGCGCTGCTCTCCGTTGGATCATCTCTCTCTCTTCTATCAACCCTATCTGGTACGGATCCCACACTGCCGAGCAGTATTCAAGCAGTGGGCGAACAAGCATACTGTATCCAGAATGAGGTTTTCACTCTGCAGCGGAGTGTGCGCTGATATGAAACTTCCTGGCAGATTAAAACTGTGTGCCCGACCGAGACTCGAACTCGGGACCTTTGCCTTTCGCGGGCAAGTGCTCTACCAACTGAGCTACCGAAGCACGACTCACGCCCGGTACCCACAGCTTTACTTCTGCCAGTATCTCGTCTCTTACCTTCCAAACTTGCCCGCGAAAGGCAAAGGTCCCGAGTTCGAGTCTCGGTCGGGCACACAGTTTTAATCTGCCAGGGAGTTTCAAGCATACTGTAACCTACTTCCTTTGTTTTCGGATTGCATTTCCTTAGGATTCTTCCAATGAATCTCAGTCTGGCAACTGCTTTACGGACGATCAACTTTATATTATCATTTCATTTTAAATCACTCCTAATGCGTACTCCCAGATAATTTATGTAATTAACTGCTTCCAGTTGCTGACCTGCTACATTGTAGCTAAATGATATGGGATCTTTCTTTCTATGTATTCGCAGCACATTACACTTGCCATTCCCTGCACCATGCATCAATTCGTTGCAGATCCTCCTGCATTTCAGTACAATTTTCCATTGTTACAACCTCTCGATATACTACAGCACCATCCGCAAAAAGCCTCAGTGAAATTCCGATGTCATCCACAAGGTCATTTATATATATTGTGAATAGCAACGGTCCTACGACACTCCCATGCGGCACACCCGAATTCACTCTTACTTCGGAAGACTTCTCTCCATTGAGAATGGCATGCTGGGTTCTGTTACCTAGGAACTCTTCAATCCAATCACACAATTGGTCTGATAGTCCATATGCTCTTACTTTGTTCATTAAACGAATGTGGGGAACTGTGTCGAACGCCTTGCGGAAGTCGAGGAACACGGCATCTACCTGGGAACCCGTGCCTATGGCCCTCTGAGTCTCGTGGACGAATAGCACATACTGCCGCAAACGCGCCAAGCGTTGATCGTATCCATGAAACGCAAAATCGCTGTTTTGCGCATCTAAGCATATGGTCATAATGTTATCTCTCGTATCCCGCTTAGCCACGATCCTCCACTTACAGCGTTCTCCCTGTGGTTCTGTTCCCACATAGCACGTGGGAGAACCTGCGCTGTTTGTATTGCGAAATCGTAAGTGCGAACATCAGTGTCTATGAAAATCTGAGGCAGGCCGGAGACGTACTCTCATAGCCTGTGTTTTGCATTTGTGTTCGTTTCTTTTCTTTCGTCGGGATACATGTTTGCGACGTTTTTTAGAAAATATATATTTTTTCAAATGGTTCAAATGGCTCTGAGCACTATGGGACTTAACTGCTATGGTCATCAGTAGCCTAGAACTTAGAACTACTTAAACCTAACTAACCTGAGGACATCACAAACATCCATGCCCGAGGCAGGATTCGAATCTGCGACCGTAGCGGTCGCGCGGTTCCAGACTGTAGCGCCTAGAACCGCTCTGCCATTCCGGCCGGTGTATATATATATCAGTCAGTTTCTATGTAAAATGTGACAGTTAATAATAAAGGAATCATGTTTAAAAATAGTTTTCGGCGGCTTATCACGGATACCAGGAAATGCTATTTCAAGTCCCGATGCGGCAAAAATTTGTATTGGTTAATACATATTGATTTGTTACTTGATCTGTTTCCTGAAGGGGTTCACTCCAGTGTAATATGGTTCAAGGTCCGAACATTCCGTACTTTTCCTGTACTCGTGATACAATCTCAGTCTAGCTGTGTGGAGCGATGCCACCAGGTTGCGGGTTTACATAAACGAGAATGAGACCACGACCCCGAAGCTAGAAGTAAAGGCACAAATACAATTTTTCAAAAAATAACGTAGAAGTGTGGGACTGCTATTTCTAGAAAGTTTTTCGTTATTATGTGGCCCGAGACTATTTCTCCATTCTTTCCAAGATCAGCTGCTTTCCAGCGAATGGAATTGCGCGCTCCATCACTTCCGTGGAAAGTTGCTCCGTACGCCAGCTTCCGATGGTTGTTAGATATTCGGCGAAGTTTTCATCCAACTCTCGCCTTTTTTCGTATTTTAAAAACCCTGTATCAGAAGTTAATTTTTCACTGCTATTATTTCGCTTGACATTTGTAATGGCTGCTCAGAATAAAGAACACCACATTAAAACTTTCTCGGCTGTTTCGAGAGTTACCCATCGATTTTATCGTAACTGCACTCCTACTCCTTTCACTGGAGAAAAAAGGAGTTATCGCGGCACATTCGTTGCCGTTTGGGTAAGGATTCGGCGGTGCATTTAACTCTCCATCCATCTTTTCTTGTGTCTTGCTTATTTTCGTAACTGCATAGAAATTAGACTTCGTCATGGGTCCCCATTTCCTACAGAATTGTTCCACAGGACGTAAGTAGATTCGGCTGCTGGAGCAGTAGACGAAAAAGAAAACGTGAGCTACTTTTCGTTTGCATAGATTTCGGAAAGGCGAATATCTGGGTAATATAGTTCCACAATTCTTGATAGAGGAAAATGAAAAGGCGGCGTAACTGGTTTGGTGCCAAGTTAGGAAACTGGTTAGTTGGTGTTCATCCATTGCTTAAACCAACATTTTTTTGCTGTTGATTTAACGTAAGACAGCTCGTTAGTATGAGAGGATTCGAGGCTAATTCCGTGTTTCCAGATTTTCGAAAAGCTTCTGGATCACTATCACAGCGATATCTTCTAAGGAAAATATGTTGTTATGGGATATCTGACAAAGTTTTCTCCTCGGTCAAAAATTTCCTGACAGACAGGATGGAGACAGTGGGTTAACGGCTATTGTTACCCAGGGTAGAGTAATAGGGCCGTTCACGTCCATGTCGTACCTTAATGACTTAGCGGACGGTATTAAATGCAATCTCTTACTTTTCACAGGTGATGCATTTGTTGACCAACTAGGATCACAAAACAACTCCAGTTCCTCGTGTCTCGTTCCTATGTATCCATTACGCCTTCATATTCCCCCCCCCCCCCGTACTGTACTTTCCCTTCTTACATCCATGTTGTTCCAGGCTTGTTATTTCATTTGCATTTGAAGGCTTCTAAATTTAGTAGTTTATTTTTAAGCAAGTTTCGATGTTTTATTTACGATTCTTTGTTGTTTTACCTTTCTGGTTATTTCTTCTTTCTGTCATCCAAACTACTATTGTTGATTTCTTCTTTTTTTTTTCTTCAGAAATGCAGGAATATTTGTTCGTTCGCCTGTTCTCATTCATTCTTTCGAGTAGTCCTAAGAAGATTGACACCAGCTTTGCCATAACTGTATATATTTTGTGTGTGTTTTTGCACATGTCCTACTCCTTTGTCATTGGTCTTCTTGTCTCCTTTTCCAACCATGTGTAATTTGTATTGCGCCAGTTATTTCCGTAGTAATCGATCTTTCAAGTATCTGTAGTCTGCCTAGTTTATAATTCATCGGTAGGCATTTACATGCGTATAATAATTCTCGTCTTACTACGGTACCATAGTGTTTTAGTTACGTATTTCTAGATATGGATTTCTTGTTGAAGAACTTTTATGTTAAACCAAATTCACTTTTCTCTTTAGTAACATTTACATCTATTCCATGTTTTTCTATTCCATTATGTTGTATAGTTTGTACAAGATATTTAAATTTACTAACTTGGTCTAATATATTTTGGTTCTTATGTATCTTGGAGCTTTTTTTATGTTTCTCATTTTTTTTACCTGAAAATCAGAGACCAGCTCTATTCGTTCTCCTGTCCGGAAGATTTTTTTTTTTATTAACTACTTCTGTCAGATTTTGTGAAGGTATTGAAAAATCGTCTGCAAAATCCAACGGTTTACCTTAATTCAGTTTGGTTTCCTTCCCAAAATTACTAGTTGAGTTTTTATAATTTTTTTAACTCGAAATTCCAAATCTTTACGTTTTTTCTACGGCACAGTTAAACAGCAAAGCTGAAAAGCCGACCCCTTGGTACAACAGCAGTCTTTATTTCAAATATGTATTTGTTGGAGTTTCATGAAGTATGTTCGCTAAATTTGCTTTAACATCAAACACTCCAGACGTATCTATGTTAAAGTCTACAGAATCAGATGCACTTTTGGAATCAATAAATGATACTATTATAGGTTCGTGGATTACTCTCTTGTGGCGAATTTAAGTTTAGAATCTGTTCTTTGCAGAATCTTACCTTTCGAAATACAGCCTCATACTCACCCAGTTTTGTGTCTAAAAGTTTCTCCGACTCTTTTCTGGACCATTTTTGGTAATATTTTGTATGCCACTGGCAGAAGTGACACTCATATTTAGCTGTTGGCATTTTGTTTGTCTCCCTTTGCGTGTGGCGGGTGGATTAATGCGTTTATTTATGAGACAACTAAATTCGGTAAAAAAAGTAGAGTAATATCCAGTCAGATCTCGACAGCGTGGTGGGAAGACTGGCAGCTATATCTAGATATTGTAAATTCGGACTTCGCACTTCATTAAATGGAAAACAGTGTTCTCCTTAGACTGCAGGAGTAATGAGTAGACTCACGCGTATCGTGCGAGCATTTGGGAGTAACAGTGTGTGGAGATGTGAACTGAAACGATCACATAGGCTCAGTTGTAGGTAAAGTAAATCGCTGATTTCGATCGAATCACTGGTGGGATACTGGGAAATTAAAGTTCGTCTACAAATGAAATCGGATACAAATCTTTGTACAGCTCATACCCGAAAACCGCTTAAGTGAGTGGAACCGTAGTAACAGGTGCGCTAAAAGGGAGTCCCCTGCCAGAAAAACGGAGAGTGTGCCCCCGAGCCGCGCGGCGCGACAAGGCCCTCTGTATTTCGAGATCACGTCACATGCGCTCGGGTGAGCTGTTTAGTGTCCAACATGTTGTCGTTGTTGTTGTTGTTGTTGTTGTGGTTGTGGTCTTCAGTCCTGAGACTGGTTTGATGCAGCTCTCCATACTACTCTATCCTGTGCAAGCTTCTTCGTCTCCCAGTACCTACTGCAACCAACATCCTTCTGAACCTGCTTAGTGTATTCATCTCTTGGTCTCCCTCTACGATTTTTACCCTCCACGCTGCCCTCCAGTACTAAATTGGTGAAATGACTGGGTGTTGTGTGCTGTCCTTAGGTTAGTTAGGTTTAAGTAGTTCTAAGTTCTAGGGGACTGATGACCATAGATGTTACGTCCCATAGTGGTTTGAACCATTTGAACTAAATTGGTGATCCCTTGATGCCTCAGAACATTTCCTACCAACCGATCCCTTCTTCTAGTCAAGTTGTGCCACAAACTCCTCTTCTCCCCAATTCTATTCAGTAACTCCTCATTAGTTATGTGATCTACCCATCTAATCTTCAGCATTCTTCTGTAGCACCACATTTCAAAAGCTTCTATTTTCTTCTTGTCCAAACTATTTATCATCCATGTTTCACTTGCATACATGGCTACATTCCATACAAATACTTTCAGAAACGACTTCCTGACACTTAAATCTATACGCGACGTTAACAGATTCCTCTTCTTCAGAAAATTCAGTGTCCAACATAACCGTATTAAAATCGAGTACCCCTGACGCGTTGTATTTTTATTCATTTATCTTCGAACGACAAAGTCTAAAGCGGTCGACACACGGAGCGTGCATTCGAACGTAGAGCGTGCCGAGTCTCTGACGTCATAGCGTGGGAAAAGCATGCTGGGGAATCTCTTCGAACATACGGGACAATATATAGCCTGTCAGACATCCTGAGCGTGTGTCTGAGCGTAGACCAGTGAGATGGAAGAACGGCAACTACGTCAGATGACACCATCTCTCTTCAGTACAGAGTCGCGAGACGCCATTCTTGCTCTCAACTGAAGCCCATATGTATATACGGCGTTCAGAGGCACCAGATAATTTCAGATCACTCGAACCACGGGGAATAGGTGTTTGTGCTATCCTCATCATTTCATCTTCATTCGTGAACATGGAGAGACTGGACAGTAAAAAGATTGGGACTTTGTACGGCGCTGATAATCGCGCAGTTGAGCGCCCCACAAACCGATATCATCATCATCATCATCATCATCATCATCATCCCGTCGTTAATTGTACGATTTGTTGTAATAAAACGACGGGAAACATCATCGTGATGATTAAAAGGTTATTGTAACTTGCTTATTATGAAAGTATGCCGTTTCAAGGCAACGGAGTATTGAGGACGTATCAAAAATGAATTGCTCTTGGTACAACTTTTTACAATTAAATGTCAGTTAGTAATAACATATCCGATTACAGCTTTCAGGAGACGGTCAGATATCAAGTCCTATATCATACATGGTCGGTATATCATAATGATTAGAGACGGATTTTAGTAATTTAACACATGATGTATTGCTGCTTCGTGTCATTGGTTCTCTCTCTCTCTCTCTCTCTCTCTCTCTCTCTCTCTCTCCCTCCCTCCCTCCCTCCCTCCCTCCCTCCCTCCCTCCCTCTCTCTCCCCCCCCCCCCCTTCCCCCTTTTTTTTGTACTTACCTTTCTGTTTACTGATAGATTCTGACTCGTTCTTGTTAGTTTAATAGAAGAATATTCTATAATAGTCGATGTTACGCAAATCTAAGAGCGCTCTTTCTGACGCACGAGTTTGTTCCATTGGCTTCATCTAAAAGGCAGCTTGCGTTACTTGCAGCATGGTATATTGTATTTTGTTGTTTCAATTTTTGTATTTCACACGTTGTACGAATTTTGCTACTGAATAGGAACAGTGACCAAATAAGAATTTTACTAAAAAGTGAGAACGATGAAATAATTTTTGTCTTATGTTGAGAACTATTGTAGATTTGCATCGCAATTTTTGGAATGGAACCTTTATAAGCCGATGACTTTATTGGTGGGAACACGGCACTTCCATTTTTCACCTCATTCCATGCCCATGGCTGTTGAACTTCTTATTTGTGAATACTACAGACAGAAAAATCTGACTAGCGTATGGACGAGGGAGGAAATGTGCGTCTGAATAAAACTACTACTTCTGTAGTGGTCAGTCCAAGGATTGATTTGCAACAGCTACAATGGCAGCTTGTCTCCATTCTGTGCGTCTTTCAGCTTTTCATTTCTTTATAGGTGTTACATCCCACATCTTTCACGATTTGATCCATGTACCTCAGTCGTGGTCTTCCTCTTGGTCTTTTTACCTCGACATATCCCTCTATGATTGTGTTCAGGAGTCCTTTATGTCTTAATAGATGGCCTGTAAATTGCACTCTTCTTTTAACAATGAAACTCCAGAAGCTTCTCTTCTCACCTGCTCTTTCCAGAACCACTTCCTTTGTGACCTTGTCGATACATAAAACTAACGTAGGAATTTTGCAGCCATCCATTTCGTAAACAGTGTGATTTGCAAGCCTGTTACAGCCGACATCTGCCGCTAGAGCGCGCTGCGATCCGTATGTCACGTTGAGGCACACGTACCGCGTGCGCAAGTCGCATCGTTTCTGAGTGTTCAGTAGCAAGTTGGGCTCACCACGCTTAACGTTGACGTTCGAAAGCGCCGTCCGTGTGCTGGCGGCTTTACGTCGGCGGCGGCACATCTTACGCTATGCCGAGCTGACAGTGATTTAATGAGTAAGTTATGAACAGTCAAGCACTGCATAAATGCTTTGCAGCGAAGAATCTTCGAAAGTTGTACTGGTATTTGTTTGTCCTGCTGGGAAACCAATCAAGTACAATGGGTTCGTTTAGGGACATTGGAAACCTTAAGCGCGACGCTGGCCACTGCCTGGAGTGTAGACTGTACCGCAGAACTGTTATGTTCTACAGACGTCGAATTCATTTTCAGGAAGGCGCGCTGTGTGGGAAGGCCGTGTTGTGGTATTCGAGAGTACACTCGCAGGGGTAGGGTGACCAGACGTCCGGATTAATCCGGACATGTCCGCCTTTTTAGCTCTTTGTCCGTGGTCCGGGCGGATTTTTACAGTGTCCGACTTTTTCACAAAGTTGAGCGTAATACAGTTAATGAATTTGTTGAAGTTAATTACAATCAAGTCCTGTCTCATGTGAAGACTAGGTGGCTGTCTCTTTTTCCAGCTATTGAAAGGATACTGGAAATGTATGCTGCTCTTAAAGCTTACTTTCTCTCTGAAAGCAAACCACCAAAGGTTTTGTTTCAGGTTGAGTGAAGCTTACGTATATGGTATTTGCATTAATTGATGTCTTTGTTCAGTACAAGTATTCTGGAATTAGAAAAGGATGACAACTCTGCGATTGATGTCACTGAAATTTTATAGTCAGTATGTAAGGTGCTTGAAGACCGATTAAGTGAAAAATTCATTTGCCTTAAGCTCAAGCAGATCCTGGAAATTGCAACAGAGGAAGACTTCGAGAAAGAAGTAAACTTTGTATGGAGGAAGCTATTTTACGATATGAGTCATGCCATGAATATTTGAAACAGTGGCTCTGTATGTTTGAGGGCTTCCCATGTTTTAGACTGATGTCACTTAAAAATGATTTTTGCTACAGTGACGTTGAGAAAAGCATTGTATATTTGCAGGAGAAATGTAAAGCCTTTGAAATTGAAGATGCAAAATGTTTTCATCAGTTTTGCAATTTCAAGCAATTTCTAAATAGGAATAATGATGATCCAGAATTTAGGACTTTATCTTGTAGTAAAAAATGGATATAGTTTTTTTGTGACAGTAAGTCAGTTGACTGTCACTCGGAGTTGCTGAAACTTTCTGAATACTTTCTCAGTATGTCAGGGCATAATGCTAATGCTGAAAGAATATTTTCTCTAATTACCACACAGTGGACTGATGAGAGGAATAGATTAAACCTTGAATCAATGAAAGATCTGTTTCTGGTCCAATAAAATTTAAAACAATTTTCATGTTTGTCATTTTACAATTATCTGTTACGTAAGCCTAAACTTCTGCAGCCGGCCGGAGTGGCCGTGCGGTTCTGGGCGCTACAGTCTGGAACCGAGCGACCGCTACGGTCGCAGGTTCGAATCCTGCCTCGGGCATGGATGTCTGTGATGTCCTTAGGTTAGTTAGGTTTAATTAGTTCTAAGTTCTAGGCGACTGATAACCTCAGAAGTTAAGTCGCATAGTGCGCAGAGCCATTTTTTAAACTTCTGCAAAAATTTGGTTCCTCCGAGAAGTATCAATAATGTTAAGGAATGTATGTATGTTATGTCTATAAACAATAAACTCATTTATTAAAATTGAACGTATGTTTGATGGGGAATACTGCAGATGAGGATACCAGCCGTCAGCTTTGGACAAGTCACATGAAATTAACCAATCAGGAGTGGCGCTTAGGCAGCCGTGTTTGCTAAATCTTAAAACTACGCGTAAATATAAAAATAGTTGATGCCACACCACAATCAATGTTTTTAATTTAAAATAAAAAAAATGTTGCTCTGGGAATCGCCACCTGATCACCAGTAACAATTAACTAGTAGTTTTACCGGTAATTCCCGGCAGTCACGTGACTTGTCCAAAGCTGACGGATGGTATCCTCATCTGCAGTTGACCCCTTTGATGTGTCCTCTTTTTTCTTCCTTTGTCCTCCTTTTAGAAGCCGTTTGTCCACCTTTTTAATCAATTGCATCGGGTCACCCTACCCAGGGGAAACGTAAATAATACAGTATAATTACGTAACAGGACCACGTTTCATTATTGAACTTGAGAAGATTTTCCGACCGTATGGAATGAGATCTCAGGGTAGTAGGAAACACTCTTACGTTTCGATAGTTCGAGATGGAGCGAAGAGGTTATAATTTTGGTGAAGTTTCCAGTTATGTATTTAGATGTGTGACAGAGGGCAGTATAAAGTGAGCATGATCGTTAATATCAGATTTGGATGATTTTCTGCCTGTTTGGCTTATTATACAGACTGCTTAAAGACTGACGTCGATAAAAGCCATGAATTGTGAAATATTTTGGCGACCAAGTCTAATCATTGAATGCTGTGTTAACATTTGACTGTTAACATAGTGATTTTGGACCTAGTTTGTAATCGGACGGTCGTCGGTAGGATATGGATGCTGATTGTAGTAAGAATGAAGAAATTAATAAACCTAATTAGCCGGCCGGAGTGGACGAGCGGTTCTAGGCGCTTCAGTATGGAACTGCGCGACCGCTACGGTCACAGGTTCGAATCCTGCCTCGGGCATGGATGTGTGTGATGTCCTTAGGTTAGTTAGGTTTAAGTAGTTCTAAGTTCTAGGGGACTGATGACTTCAGATGTTAAGTCCCACAGTGCTCAGAGCCATTTGAACCAAACCTAATTATTTCCACCTAGAATTAAGTTTGAACTTGTTGACGGCGTTTGTGACGTTTTAGCACGAAAATAGAAGACAATTTCCAAACAGCATACCTCATTTAGCTAGTGAACCTAGTCCTGAAATATTGAATAAATCTACAAATTATGAAGTCAACAGTTTTACATTGAGTGAGTTACATTGTTTGTCGCTCTACACCTCATCTTGAATTTGTTGACTCTACTGGAGTAAAGGAGCAGTGACCCAAAATGAACTCCACCACCGTACTAGTGATGGATATATAGACAAAGAGCGGGCAAAAACTCTACTTACATTACATATGAAATTTCAGTTCTTTCCTTCGTCGGAAAACGAAATTAAAAGTAACTTCCAGTCAAGAGCGGCGTGAATGCAAACGCGTTTACAGTTCTCGTTCTGTCGAATGTCATTAACAAGAATTACTATAGTTTCCATAAAACATGTACATCGATGCAGCAGAGCGTGGCAAAACGGCGCTGCAAGTGTTTTAAGTCGGTTAAACCTCCAACTGAAAGCCACTGCAGCGCAATAGCGCGAAATTATTCGTTTGGAGGGAACGAAATCTGCAGCTCGTTATCTTCCTAAGCGTAACGAGCGCTCCACACACACACACACACACACACACACACACA
The DNA here is from genome assembly GCF_021461395.2 of Schistocerca americana. Classification (NCBI taxonomy): domain Eukaryota; kingdom Metazoa; phylum Arthropoda; class Insecta; order Orthoptera; family Acrididae; genus Schistocerca; species Schistocerca americana. The sequence continues at coordinate 481,039,698 of NC_060126.1, forward strand.
CAACACACACACACACAAAAGCCCATCTCGGTTAATGGTCGAGTGAGTAATTGTTTTTGTGTGAAGCTAGTAGCTTAAATTTCTATAAATGTTGCATGTGCAGTGGACATGCTTTGAAGTGGATATTTTCGGTCGTGTGTTGTTTTTTTCCCGAGCGCACAATGAGAGAACTATAAACTTGTGTGCTGTGAGAAATTGTTAGGTTCCTAGGTTGCTGTGCTGGAAACAGCCTCCCTGATTGTGAAAAAAGTAATAAAGCGAAATACAATAAAATAAAAGTCAGTCTCTTGGAGCATATAGTCAGTAGAGCAGTTTTAAGAATCATAGAATGAAGGCTTTCACGGCAGGTGTTGTCATCACTTAACACTTCCGGGCTGAGATGCTGTGGTCCATACATAAGACTCTCCCATAAGAGTGTTATGTATGGACCACGGCATCGCAGCCCGGAGGTGTTAAGTGATGAGTTTTAAGAATGTCTGCATAGAAAATAAGGTTTATTACTAACTCAAAAAAAGTAAACCAAAAATTTTACACGTATAAATTGGACATGTAGAAAGGTAGAAAAGTTTAAGTATCTAGGAGAGACAGTTCCAGAAAATATGTTAGAAAATATTACCCCAACTAAAAGGGTACACAAAATATAAAGGACATATGGAATAACATAGAATATTCAGGAATAAGAAGTAGAAGAAATGCATAAATAATGCTTTGCATGGGTAACCAGAATGCCTCAGCGGAAGTTAATATACGGCACTGAATTATAAACATTAGAGAGAAGAATGAGGGAAAATGTACATCCAACAAGAAGCAAAGAAGTCTAGAAATTAAGATGCAGTGATAAAATACACGAAAATATACGAGTACATAAAATAACAAGGAATACGAAAAGAAGACAAATATTTTTTGGACATTTATGCATGGTGAATGACACTAGCCTGATAACAGAGTATGAGAAAGGAAGGTTCTGTGAGAAAGGAAAGTAACCATAAGCTGCATCCGAGACGTTAAAAAATTTAAAAATGCTCAACGTCAAGCAGAAAGAGACATTTTCAGAAGACAGGTGACTTTTCCTGCAGTACGTGGTCAGTTTTACTACAGTATTCTTGCTGTCGAGTCCAGCAGAGAGGAGACGACAAAAAATTTAAGGACAAGCAGCAACGCGAGGGGAAGTTCATCAGCTGACATTAGTGCGCAAAGTACGGCCATGAGACGGGACGGATGAAAAACGAGCGTAGATTTACGCGCTCATTGCTTTTACGGTTCCCTCGCAACGTAATTGTGAATATAATTCAGCACGAACGAGCAGAGCACTTACCCATATGGAGCTAGTAGCACGTGAGTTTCCGTGACGCGTGCCGGCCCACTGAAAGCGAAGTACGGAAGCGGGCAGAAGTGGCAGAGAAGCCAACACACCTGAGCCCACTCGAAAATTACGCGAATCAGCTTGAGAGCCCGTCGCCATAATGTGCTCCGCTTCGCCGTCGCGCTGATTATGGTCTCTTTCGCCGGCTAAAGTAAGGGAAGCTGTACTCTGCAGTGTCCATTTCACAAGAAATACTCCGCCCTGCGCGGTCTACATCTACATCCATACTCCGCAAGCCACCTGATGGTGTGTGGCAGAGGGTACCTTGAGTACCTCTATCGGTTCTCCCTTCTATTCCAGTCTCGTATTGTACGTGGAAAGAAAGATTGTCGGTATGCCTCTGTGTGGGCTCTAATCTCTGATTTTATGCTCATGGTCTCTTCGCGAGATATACGTAGGAGGGAGCAATATACTGCTTGACTCTTCAGTGAAGGTATGTTCTCGAAACTTCAACAAAAGCCCGTACCGAGCTACTGAGCGTCTCTCCTGCAGAGTCTTCCACTGGAGTTTATCTATCATCTCCGTAACGCTTTCGCGATTACTAAATGATCCTGTAACGAAGCGCGCTGCTCTCCGTTGGATCTTCTCTCTCTCTTCTATCAACCCTATCTGGTACGGATCCCACACTGCTCAAAAAATGGTTCAAATGACTCTGAGCACTATGGGACTTAACTTCTGAGGTCATCAGTCCCCTAGAACTTAGAACTACATAAACCTCTAACCTAAGGACATCACACACATCCATGCCCGAGACAGGATTCGAACCTGAGACCGTAGCGGTCACGCGGTTCCAGACTGAAGCGCTTAGAACCGCTCGGCCACACCGGCCGGCTGCTTATTCCACTCCCAAATAATTTATGGAATTAGCTGCTTCCAGTAGCTGATCTGCTATTTTGTAGCTAAATGATAAAGGATCTTTCTTTCTATGTATTCGCAGCACATTACGCCTGTCTACATTGAGAGTCAATTGCCATTCCCTGCACCATGCATCAATTCGTTGCAGATCCTCCTGCATTTCAGTACAATTTTCCATTGTTACAACCTCTCGATATACTACAGCACCATCCGCAAAAAGCCTCAGTGAAATTCCGATGTCATCCACAAGGTCATTTATATATATTGTGAATAGCAACGGTCCTACGACACTCCCATGCGGCACACCCGAATTCACTCTTACTTCGGAAGACTTCTCTCCATTGAGAATGACATGCTGCGTTCTGTTATCTAGGAACTCTTCAATCCAATCACACAATTGGTCTGATAGTCCATATGGCCTTACTTTGTTCATTAAACGACTGTGGGGAACTGTATCGAACGCCTTGCGGAAGTCGAGAAACACGGCATCTACTTGGGAACCCGTGTCTATGGCCATTTGAGTCTCGTGGACGAATAGCGCGAGCTGGGTTTTACTGTCGTATCATGGGTACCTGATATTTATTGTGCTTCGAAATTCTTGGTCAGTGTTTAGGATAAAATACAAATGTATCATACGCGATAGTAGCAATCGGTACTGAACTGCACTCTTCTGCGAACTTGCCTTTATATTCACCAGTAAAACCGAGACACGTCAGAGTCAGAGAAACCGAAACGAGCAATTATCCACTAGCACTATGAAGAGAGAAATGTTCAGGCGTGAAGTCTAGCGCCGGCACGCCGGTCAGGAATGGTAGAGCAGAGACGACTGTGAATAAGACGTCAGCCAATAGTACTCTGACCCACCCCTCTCTGGGACGACAACGAGACAGCAGCGGCCTCTATGCGAAGAGAAGGGCCGTACGGCCTGGTCGCGGCGGTACTGAAGATGCGACTTGCCATCAATGGACAGCCAATACCCTGGACTACGACGACGAAATACCTGGGAGTGATACTGGATACAGGGTTGACTTATACTCCACACATACAAATAGAAAACTGGTTACTATGAAGATGATCCGGGCACTCACGCCGTTTTTCACGAGCAGGAATCTAAACCCGCCAGCGAAATTAAAACGTTATAGAGCGACGATACAACCCTCCCTACTGTACGGCTCGACGTCTTGGGGAACAACATGTGACTCTAATATACGTAGTTTGCAACAACCATTACAAACCCACGGTGGGCCAGGACGAGATAAATACAGGAGCTGACTGGAGAAAAATACGTCGCTGAGAAGATAAAAGACCAGGCAACTCGTCTTTTTCACAAATTAGACCAGTGTTGGAGAAATATCCGCCAACTTGCGAATGTAGGCTAGGCCCTACGACAACAATGACACAAATACAAGGTGCCTCGAGCCATTCTTACACCCCCACAGGACCATCAAAGATGATGCAGTCTTCAGTTATTCGTGGTAGTTACTGTCCATCACCCGTACGACTACCTAAACAACACCCTCAAAGGACTCAAGGACCCACAGAGCCCAGGCACCTTTGCAAGCGAATACACAATAAAATGAAACCATTTCACACACCTTGCCACTCCAGAAGAAAAAATCGCAAAAGACGATCACTCTTGGACACAACATACCAAAAGAAGGAAAAAAAGAAAAGGCCGCGGTTCAGTTCGTCACTTCCACAGCGGCATCAATAATAGGCCCTTGTGTGACAGCGACTTAGGCTGTGTTCCTTCACTTGTATTGCAATTGTATGCACTGAAGAGATTCCTTATTTGTCTGTCGTCCTTAGCTCGCGACACACCTGTACTTCACAAAGTTAAGTACTGTAATTGTTTACTTTTGTAATAAACTTCATTAATACGGTTTGCTTGAAGTGTTGTCTAGCGATCCGAGAAAGCAGGTTTCTTAGACACCCCGCATTTGATGAGTAAGCTGGACACAACAAGAAACCTGTAGATTTTTACAGCACTTTAGCAAAGAACACAGGAACTCATCACAGAGACAACAAAGATCTGTTTGGTGGTGTTAACTGCCAAGAAATGTATCACTCAGAGCAATTGAGTGTTCGTAGTACTCTCTGCGAAACTATTAGCCTGGTGCATTAAGTTCGTAGCGTTTATCCATAAATGTAATAAGCACGCCAGACAGACATGAGAGAGTCTCTAGTCATCAATAATACATTCTTCCTCACTATTTGCAACAGTCTGCCAACGCTAGGGTACCTTCTCAATTCCGCGACTGTAGAAATTACGTGGTTTTGAGGCGAAGGACTCTCATCGAGCCATGGTTCAAATGGCTCTGAGCACTATGGCACTCAACATCTGAGGTCATCAGTCCCCTAGAACTTAGAACTACGTAAACCTACCTAACCTAAGGACATCGCACACATCCACGCCCGAGGCAGGATTCGAACTTCCGACCATAGGGGTCGCGCGGTTCCAGACTGAAGCGCCTAGAACCGCTCGGCCATAACGGCCGGCCCATCAAAACATGTTCGGAGTGCATTTTTATCCGGAAAAGAAGTTCCTTGAAGGTCTTCCTCAGATACCTGAAAGAGTGAAAATTTGAAGGCGGAAGATCAAACGAATAAGTTGGGTGCGGAACGATCTCCCAATCCAACTTCTGTATAGTGTCTTTTGTCAATCTAGCAGAATGCGGACGCGCGTTATCGTGGATTAGCATCACTTCACTCTGCCTTCCTGTTCGTTGTTCTTGGATTACGTCTGCAAGACGTCTCAGTTGCTGGCTACAAACGTTGTGGTCGAGCGGTTCTAGGCGCTTCAGTCCGCAATCGCGTTGCTGCTACGGTCGCAGGTTCGAATCCTGCCTCGGGTATGGATGTGTGTGATGTCCTTAGGTTAGTTAGGTTTAAGTAGTTCTAAGTCTAGGGGACTGATGATCTCAGATGTTAAGTCCCATAGTGGTCAGAGCCATTTGAACCATTTTTGAGATGCAATTTATAGCACACCACACCGTCGCTGTTCACCAGATGCTGCTGCTTTGTTTGGGCTCGACCATCCCTTTCCTTTTCTTTTAACAAAGACACCATTTCTCGTTGCCAGTAACGATACGGGATAGGAGAGGTCGGTGTTGTTTACGAGCCAGTTGATGACGGGCAAGCAGAGATGTAACACAGTCCCCAGCTAAGTTATGTAATTTTGGGTTAGAGCTTGCGGTACCCACACAGCTGATTTTTAATTGTCCTTCATTGCATGCAAATCTGCCACATTTGTGACTTCTACAGGACACTGACGTGAGCAGCGTTTAACCGATCTTCATCAAACCGCGGAGGTCTTTCTGAACGTGGAAAGACACTAATGGCAAAACGAGCCTCCTTAAAACGAGAAAACCATATTCTTGCCGTCCTCTGTCGAATATGATCATCTCCCCCACACACGGCGCAAGTATTTCTGGCTGCATCCGCTGCTGTCACCCCTCCATTGAATTCAAACAATAGAATATGTCAGAAATACTCACATTTCGCCGCTCGGCACACCATTTTCTAGCGTCCACAGCTCCACTCACAATCACCAAATGACAGTATGTGAACTCGAATGGCAACAGTGAAATAGAAATAAAAAAAGAAAGTCGATAAATAAACCCAGAGCAACAGGAATACCAACACCCAAAACCAAAACGCTACGAACGTGTGCACCAGTCTAATTTACTGACTCTGATACAATATAAACCGTTCACAAAGAACCTCTGATTTACAGCAGTATATATTGTAAAGAATTATGCCAAAATTATTTCTATAGCAATTAGTTATCAGTCCTGGGAATCACATACGATGTCAGGAGTAAATCAGATTTATGAAAGCATGTGTTGTTGTTGTTTGTAGTCATCTTCAGTCCTAAGACCGGTTTCAATCAGTCATCTTGAGCATCATCATCTCTGTACAACTACTGAAACCAGCATCCGTTTGAAGCTAATTACTGAATTCATTCACGGCCGCCTTGTGCAACTTTCACCCTCTCATCCCTGTCCACCCCTTTCCCATTACAAAGTAAACTATCCCTGGTGCCTCAGGATGTGCCCTATCAACAGGTTCCTTCCTTTAATCGGGTTGTGCCACAAATTACCGATTCAGTACCTCCTTACTGGTTTTTCTACCTAACTTATCTTCAGCATTTATCTGCAGCATCACACTTCAAAAGCTTTTCTTCTTGTCTGAATTTTTTTAGCTTGCATATGTCGCTTCCGTGCTGCAGTGACATAACAATAAACAACTACAGCGGTGACTAAGGAAAACGCGTCGCGCTGCCCGTGATTTCAGGTCATTTTTGTTTGTAGTATCAAATGGTTCAGTGTGCCCTCGTGAAATATCACGATAAAAACTTAGCAATAAGCCGACCGAAGCGCCTTTACTCCCAGGTAGATCACCTTAACTCCTTCGGCTACTCGAGCATCGTTTCCATCCGACCCAAATTACTATCTTGTCGCACAATTACAAAGTGCGTCCTGTCCATATATGAGGTGTGTGTGTGTGTGTGTGTGTGTGTGTGTGTGTGAGAGAGAGAGAGAGAGAGAGAGAGAGAGAGAGAGAGAGAGAGAGAGTTGCTGTTGCCAGTCTGCATTTTACGAAGGTGGATAGAAAAGCAATGCCTATTGTTGGATAGACAATTTAATAATGAATATGTAACTGCTCAATTAGTACTATCGCAGGCCCCAGACATCAAAACCAGTTTGGAAAATTTCTGGATTTTGCTTCTCGATCGATTTTTCTAGACTTATTTTGAAGCTGTTGACTGTGAACTGAAGTGCCCGCCTCCCCCGAATCACTTCATCAGCATGTCCTCGGCTGGCATCTGTGGCAGACGTTATCAGCCAATCGCTGGATAGTACATCTGCAACGTCCGTTTCTCCGTTACCAAACTTCTTCACCCAACGTCGCACATCGCTGATGTCTATTACACCGTCCCCATACACTTTTTCATGGAAGAAGTTATAAAATCTTTAAAATCATGGGTCAAGTAGCAAAACCCTGAATTTTTCCGAACTGGTTTTGATGCATGGCTTCAACGATGCCAATAACGTGTACAAATGCATGGTGAGTATGTTGAACGGTAGTGCAGTGTAGTGGATAATTCAAGCTCTGATCAGTACTAACTCCGCTCTTATGTTCATTATTAATTTTATTTAAATTTTGTATTTGTGGGGATCCACAGCCTCCGGACGCTTAATAAACGTAAACATGGTCCGTAGTAGGCTTAATGCGATGTTTATTTAATCGTGCGATTAGCTAATCGTTCAGTTAAATAAACATTGCGTTACAGCGTGCTACGGACCATGTTTACGTTCATTAATTAAATTTTTTATAACACTGGAGGCATTGCCTTTTAAGCCATCCACGTATATTCTATCTGCTTCGACCATCGCCAGTTATTTTGCTGCCCAAATAACGTCATTCATGTACTACTTATCAAATTCTTCCAGCATCGCATGATTTAATTGGATTAAAGACCATTACTTTTTTTTCTGATATTCTTATAACATCATTTCAAGACACTGTCCATTCCATTAAACTGCTCTTCGCTGTCTCTGTCGCGATGTGTCGTGAAACCTGGAAGTTTTTATATCTTGCCCCTGAAATTTAATTTCTTTTACAAATTTCTCCTTGGTTTCCTTTACAACTTGCTCATTGTACAGACTGTTTAAACGTCTCTGACAGGCTACAACCCTGTCTCGCTCCCTTCTCAATTTCTACCTCCATTGCATGTTGTATCACTCTTTTAACAGCAGTGACTTAAGTTGCAGATGGCGTTTCCATCTCTCTATTTTATCCAAGATAACTTTAAAATTTCAGTAATTTATTACAAAGAGTTTTTGTGTGGAGTGTTTTTCATCAGTACAGAGCGTAAACGTAAACGCCAGTAAGGGATTAGGTCTTCTGTTCCGAGTGGCTGGTGCTGTCTACAAGTGATTACGAAAAAAAAATCAAATGATATAGCAGGAATTAAATAACGGTCTTTCTGCACCGAAAGCAGTGGCGCTAACATTTTTGTTTTTAATTTGTAAAAGGAACGGGGTTCGACCAGATTATGATAAATTACAAACTCACTGCTCTAGCCACTATCTTTTTATTTTTTTAAAGAAAGCTGTGGTGGGTCAGTGGCAAAGTGGGTAGGGGTAGCAACACAAGGTTTGGCCACGATGTTCCGTTTTCCCCTCAGCACCAAGAGTATGCCATCTTAAGCACTGTATAACATTAAAACACTTGATAATGGCACTTTAAAGCCGAAATCATGATCGTGTAAATGTAACACTACCAATAAAAAACAGTCTAATGGCGGTACTGACTTTAAAGAAATATATTAAGACTGTGGACCCACATTATGAAAAAAGTATTAGAGCTAAGAAGAGTGAAGGGCATAGGATCGAAGAGGGTCAAATTGCATTAAGGAAAACAAGTAAAGAATTTTTTTTGTACTAATACCAGAGTGTAGCAAACGCTCATGCTGTGGCATGCCTCATAATATCGAGAGGGAGCTAAGTGAAAGCCGGTCTTCGTCTGCTGCCAAACAGGAAGAAAAGAAAAAAAAGAAGGGGTCGTCCCGTTACGACGTGAGGACTCTTCATGGCGCTTCTCGCTGCGTAAAAATCGATGTATGTCTTCTCGTATTATTGTGGTTGCGTTGTTAGCTCAGTCGTAACAAAAAAAAAAGTTCGTGGTTCAGCTTCTGTTGTCTGGATAATCCAGCTACGAGGTGGGTTATGGAAAGCGCCCCAGACAAAATTACGAATTGTTGCTGGTACTTGGAGTTCTCCACGATCAGTATCGTTCGTTTAAGTACTGCCAAAAATCAAGGAATATGTTCTCAGCGTCGCCAGACAAGTAGTGGACACCCTGGGCGCATATCCACGCCACAGAATTAGTTTTTTTCTCTCGGAAAATACTACCATTCGGCTACGGATGTGGTGAGGAACATTTAAATAAAAGAGTCCCATAATACTATTAAGTTCCGTAATACTTCTTGAAAGTTTATAGAACTTCCTAAACCTGCGTTTTTTGAGTACCTAATGATGAGACAGAATTGTCTTGAGAAATCGATTATGCTTGAACTGAACATAAGAATAAATTACGTGATGGAGTTGTATAGAAATTGAGATAATCAGTGGAAAGAAGTTGATATGTTGCAGGTACCGCAGTCTGAAGTGTGCGCGGTGGGATAAGAGGTGTAGAATGAGAGCGTGTGAGACAGTCAAGCAGTGTGTGTGTGTGTGTGTGTGTGTGAGAGAGAGAGAGAGAGAGAGAGAGAGAGAGAGAGAGAGAGAGGGGGGGGGGAGAGAGGGAGAGAGAGGCGTTCAGCGAGGTCGGTGAGATGGCGGAAAAACAAGTACGGACAAACAAATGACGGTAGCGGCGGTGTGGCCAACCGAGCGCTACACTTTAGTGCGGCAATAACACTAACTACGCCGGTGCCCGAGGGCAGCATAAAGGCCGCCCACAAACAACAACGACGACGCAAGCGGCAACAGGGGTTTGGCAGTACTGCGCAGGCAGTTGGCGGCCCTGCGGCCGACATCTGCTCGTTGAAGCACAGGTCCCTGCCGCCTGTGCGCGGCCAAATGCACACGTATCGAGAAAAGTGGATAGCGGCGTTTGGGTATTGTTCCAAAGCGAACACAACAGGGTGGTCGAATAGAGCGCAGCAGGGGGAACAACCTCACACTATTGCGTCTGCTATTCCAAGGTTACGCCTGCTTGGTTTTCCTCGTGCGGACTCGACGGCTTCACACAATCTGTACTGAGGTCCAATGAGCAGAGCAATACCGGGCAGATTCGCGGTTTCTTGACCTCTCGTTGCTGAGCGCGCCGCAACAGCGAAGGCAAACGTGTGCGGTTTGCCCGCTCCACGGATTTCCACAAATCTTCCGTGCTGGGCACCGAGTTACGATATTACTGAGGACGATTCGTGATAATATGGTCATCGTACGTTTCATAGGTTTCTCGTACCTACCTTCATTTAATTTAATTTTAACTATAATGCCGGCCTGCGTGGCCGAGCGGTTCTAGGCGCTTCAGTCTGGAACCGCGCGACTGCTACGGTCGCAGGTTCGAATCCTGCCTCGGGCATGGATGTGTGTGGTGTCCTTAGATTAGTTAGGTTTAAGTAGTTCTAAGTTCTAGGGGACTGATGACCTCAGATGTTAAGTCCCATAGTGCTCAGAGCCATTTGAACCATTAACTATAGTTTTTTTTTATTTTATTTATTCTATTTTTGTCTTAGAGTGTATATAGTTCCAAAAAAATGGGAAAAGTGTCAGGTTTGGTAAAAGAAATAAACTGAATTGCCATTTTTACTTTGGAAAGCTGTATAATACTGATTCAGGATCGAAGATTTATTTCCATTCGAAGTACCCTCAATGTCATCAACTGCATTTGTGCCAGCGCTTTTTTTGTATCGGGAATGTGGTTTCCAATATGCGACTTAGCCATTTCAGCTATTATACTTCACATCATCACTATTGGCTGAACGTCGTCTTTTCACGGTTCTTTTCTGGGTGCGGGAAATGCGTAACTCATAGGTGGTCTTACCCCTCGAATATAAAATAAGCCGCAGCATTATTCTGTTATTTTTGGCCAAAACTTCACGAAGAAGGAGTGAAGTGTTAGTCGGTGCAGTGACATTATGCAGCATATAAAAGTAATGTTGCACTACCGTAACTTTTATCGGGCTTTTTTTTATTTTTCCATTTTCATTATTTATCAATTTGTTTGTTTATTTGAGTCTTCGGACTTCTGACTGATTTGATGCGACCCGTCACGAGTTCCTCTCCTGCGTCAACCTCTTCATCGCAAAGTAGCACTTGCGACCTACATCCTCAATTATTTGCTGGGTGTATTCCAATCTCTGTTTTCCTCTTCAGTTTTTACCCTCTACAGCTCCCTCTAGTACCGCCGAAGTTATTCCGTGATGTCTTAACACATGCCCGATCATTCTGTACCCCCTTCTTGTCAGTGTTTTCTTCTTGTCAGTTTTTTTTCGAGCTACAAAATGGAAAAAGTGCGTACAACATGTTAGTGCAGTTACAAAAGACACGTAAATCCGTTTTTTACCATTTTATATTGGAGGATATCTGTGGTGGTTGGACCCGAACCTACTATAGTTGTTTGAAACTCTTAGCCGGCCGGTGTGGCCGTGCGGTTCTAGGCGCTACAGTCTGGAACCGAGCGAGCGCTACGGTCGCAGGTTCGAATCCTGCCTCGGGCATGGATGTGTGTGATGTCCTTAGGTTAGTTAGGTTTAATTAGTACTAAGTTCTAGGCGACTGATAACCTCAGAAGTTAAGTCGTATAGTGCTCAGAGCCATTTCTGTATAGGAGCTTCAAAACAACCAAGTAATTGTAAACAGAAGGCGTTTATTAAGTGTGTGAGAAGCAAAGATAATTACTGCTTCCACTGTTTTTATGATGAATGTTACTCCAGCACGTGTGAACCATCAGCTGTGAAATAATAAAAGTATCTACTTCCATATGTAGAGTTCCCACGTACGCTTTACAATACTTTCCTCCAGATTTATTAATAATCCCAAATGATTTGCCTTTCCTTTACTACGTTTCACGATTATATTAAGAAAATACAATTTATTTAGGTTTATTTGCAGTGTAGGTAACGGAGAAATTGAAAATAAAAAGAAGTTTTCGTATAAGGATTCAAGCCTACGACCTTCGGATTACCGCTGTGTGCCGGCTGGTGTGGCCGAGCGGTTCTAGGCGCTTCAGTATGGAACCACGCGACTGCTACGGTCGCAGGTTCGAATCCTGCCTCGACCATGAGTGTGTGTGATGTCCTTAGGTTAGTTAGGTTTAAGTAGTTCCAAGTTCTAGGGGACTGATGATCTCAGATGCCAAGTCCCATAGTGCTCAGAGCCATTTTACCATTCTGTATTTTTCCCGCTGTGTCACTGTTGTTGGGAAACGACACTAACGTAAATGGCTCATGCCTCCTCCGACCTGCGCCAAAAACGCTATTTTTTCTCCTAAACTCATGGCCATCTTGAGCTCCCGCTTCCGTCACATTCATTTTTAACAATATTCCAACAATCTGGACAAAATTGTAATGGCCAGTGATCGCGATCGGCTTGTCAGTTAAGGAGGTGGACCTAACATGCTGTAAGCGTAACAATTTTGTTATAATGTAGCTTGATAATGCCAGAGGGAGCGAAATAATCTAAGTACCAAGTAAAGAAATAAAATTTTTATTCCACAATTTAAAAACCAGTCTATGCAGGGAAATGACTATGTACCGGTATTTTTCCGATTTCTTTTTTTCTAACCTGAGCGTTTGCCCGCTTGCGGGTGAGCGTGCTGTGGATGTCAGACATTGCAGAGCCTCAGCGAGGCCCGGTCCTGCGGGAACAGCAGACTCTGGATCCTGTGGAGCTGCTCAGCCACTAGACGTGAATTAATAACGCGCCCACCAGCCGCCACCGCCCGCGCGCCGTCACTGACGGCCCCTACCGCCGGCTCAGCCGCAGCCCGCACCGCACGCCCATAAGGCGGGCCGCCTACACGCTGAGTGGCAGGCGCCGGCTGCTCCCACAGGCGTCAGCTTACAGGTGGAGGGGAATTTCGTAGGAAGGCTAAATGCCTACGGCGTAACCAAGTGTATGGAATGAGGAAACGGTAGTGTACATGTAGATACATTTTCTGTTGCTATAGTTCAGAACCGATATGCAAGGTGTATCGCGTAACACGCAATTATTACTCATAATTCTTTTATCAACGAGATACTGTAGCAAGTACGGTTGTGTTTTAATCGAACGATATACCGGGTGATCAAAAAGACACTATAAATTTGAAAACTTAATTAACCACTTAATAATGTAGATAGAGAGGTAAAAATTGACACACATGCTTGGAATAACATGGGGTTTTATTAGAACCACCCCATATTGCTAGACGCGTGAAAGATCTCTTGCGCGCGTCGTTTGGTGATGATCGCCACTTTCGTCATGCTTGGCCTCCCAGGTCCCCAGACCTCAGTCCGTGTGATTATTGGCTTTGGGGTTACCTGAAGTCGCAAGTGTATCGTGATCGACCGACATCTCTAGGGATGCTGAAAGACAACATCCGACGCCATTCCCTCACCATAACTCCGGACATGCTTTACGGTGCTGTTCACAACATTATTTCTCGACTACAGCTATTGTTGAGGAATGATGGTGGACATATTGAGCATATTTTGTGAATAACATCATCTTTGCTTTGTCTTCTTTGTTATGCTGATAATTGCTATTCTGATCAGATGAAGCGCCCTCTGTCGGACATTGAACTTTTGTATTTTTTTGGTTCTAATAAAACCCATGTCATTCCAAGCAGGTGTGTCAATTTGTACCTCTCTATCTACATTATTCTGTGATTTATTCAGTTTTCAAATTTATACTGACTTTTTGATCACCCGGTACTTATTCCAAAGAAAGCTCCTGAAAACAACAATGATACGATTATTAACGTAGATTGATACATATTGTGAAATATTAAGATTGCAATGCGTAATAGTATAACGTAAATAATAACATTGGCGCTACAGTCTGGAGCCGCGCGACCGCTACGGTCACAGGTTCGAATTCTACCTCGGGCATGGATGTGTGTGATTTCCTTAGGTTAGTTAGGTTTAAGTAGTTCCAAGTTCTAGGGGACTGATGACCACAGCAGTTAAGTCCCATAGTGCTCAGAGCCATTTGTACCATAATAACATTGGAAACGAATGGACAACAGATAAATACAAAGTAGTCCATTAGAAGAATGAATGTAAATTCAAACAGTTCATTACAATCGTTACAGAGGAATATTGTCATCGAGACATAAAGTACAGATACTAACAAAGGTTCACACTTAGTCACGGCGAGTACAGATACTAACAAAGCATCATACTTAGTTACGGCGACACAAGCTTAGAGACCGACTGTAGCCTCATTTGGAGCTGCCGTCCTCTCGTAAATCTGTGTAACCACCCTACTAGAGAGGTCCAGTGGCCTGTGCGGACTTCAATGTGGAGGTGGATGTGGGGGTGGGAGGGGGTGTAGGGGTGTTTGATGGAAGGCCGGAAATGGAGGGGCCGTAACACTCCACAGGGCCATCCGCCGGGGCTGGAGCCTCCAGGATAATTACAGGCACTCGGCGCAGCGCTCAGGGACCCGCGGCGGCTGAGTGGATGAGCTACTGTGCCGCTGCGGTGGGCTGGCGGGGCCCCAGGGACTGCTACTGGCTACTGGCTGCCGCTGTAGCTACCAGCACATGCGCTTCCCGCAGGCCATCACTCGCGCCGAGCGTTCTGCCAGACAGCCTACCCGCCCTAACTTAACAGTGTACTACGGGCTGCTACCTCCCCTCGCGGCCTCTCAGCTGACCGGCTTACTCCTCCAACACCAATGCCTCTCGTATACAAGGTGTTTCAAAGTCTTTGTATCAAATGCCTGGGGATGATAGATCACGTCATGAGAATTTTTGTTCGAGACAAAAAGTTCACTGGGGCTGCCCTTTGAAGTAAACGTCCTTCCAGAATGAGATTCTCACTCTGCAGCGGAGTGTGCGCTAATATGAAACTTCCTGGCTGATTAAAACTGTGTGTCGGACCGAGACTCTAACTCGGGACCTTTGCCTTGCGCGGGCAAGTGATCTACCACAGTTTTAATCTGCCAGGAAGTTTCATATCAGCGCACACTCCGTTGCAGAGTGAAAATCTCATTCTGGAAACATCCGCCAGGCTGTGAATAAGCTATGTCTCCGCAATATCCTTTCTTTCAGGAGTGCCAGTTCTGCAAGGCTCGCAGGAGAGCTTATGTAAAGTTTGGAAGGTAGGAGACGAGGTACTGGCAGAAGTAAAGCTGTGAGGACGAGGCGTGAGTCGTGCTTGGGTAGCTCAGTTGGTAGAGCACTTGCCCGCGCAAGACAAAGGTCCCGAGTTCGAGTCTCGGTCCGGCACACAGTTTTAATCTGCCAGGAAGTTTCGTAAACGTCCTTTTCTACTGGTTATGCCTCTGAGAGGCCGCCAGGCATAGTCACTCTTGAAGTGTGCGTATGCTTTGTGTGTTGCCTATAATCCAGACATCTGCTCCATACGGAAGGGCAGGCCCAACAAATTTAAAGTTAACTTAACTTCTGAGGTCATCAGGCCCCTAGAACTTAGAACTACTTAAACCTAACTAACCTAAGGACACCACACACATCCATGCCCGAGGCAGGATTCGAACCTGCGACCGTAGCGGTCGCGCGGTTCCAGACTATAGCGCCTAGAACCGCTCGGCCACGGCCTCGTATCTCTAGTAGTCAAGATGACAGGCATCACATCCGCATGGCTGTAACGGATCCTGTAGCCACGTCTCGATCCCTGAGTCAACGTATGGGGACGTTTGCAAAACAACAACCATCTGCACGAACAGTTCGACGACGTTTGCAGCAGCATGGACTATCAGCTCGGAGACCATGGTTGCGGTTACCCTTGACGCTGCATCACAGACAGCAGCGCAACCTGGGTGCACGAATGGCAAAACGTCATTTTTTCGGATGAATCTAGGTTCTGTTTACAACATCACGATGGTCGCATCCGTGTTTGGCGACATCGTGGTGAACGCACATTGGAAGCGTGTATTCGTCATCGCCATACTGGCGTATCACCCGGCGTGATGGTATGGGGTGCCATTGGTTACACGTCTCGGTCACCTCTTGTTCGCACTGACGGCACTTTGAGCGGTGGACATTAGATTTCAGATGTGTTACGACCCGTGGCTATACCCTTCATTCCATCACCTAGGAACCCTACATTTCAGCAGGATAATGCACGACCGCATAATGCGAGTCCTCTGCGGACCTTCCTGGATACAGAAAATGGTCGACTACTGCCCTGGCCAGCACATTCTCCAGATCTCTCACCAACTGGAAACGTTTGGTCAATGGTGGCCAAGTAACTGGCTCGTCACTGATGAACTGTGGTATCGTGTTGAAGCTGCATGGGCAGCTGTACCTGTACGCGCCATCCAAGCTCTGTTTCACTCAATGCCCAGGCGTATCAAGGCCGTTATTACGGCCAGAGGTGGTTGTTCTGGGTACTGATTTCTCAGGATCTATGCACCCAAACTGCGTGAAAATGTAATCACATGTCAGTTCTTGTATAATATACTTGTCCAATGAATACCCGTTTATCATCTGCATTTCTTCTTGGTGTAGCAATTTTAATGGCCAGTAGTTTATGTGGAACGGCGTACAGAGGACTCAACCGCGTGCTCTGTACGCGTTTCCATATAGATCGGAGAAGCGGTCACTATGGTACGATTTGTTCTGGACCCATCCACTATACTGGAATTTGACAGTTTTTAATCCTTGACATACCGTCTCTTAGCGGTGTTTTGTTTTGACGGGCAACGAATGCTGGGAAAAAAGATTCCGAGCTTTTCCGCTCTAATGTTTCAATCGTATGTCACCTGAAGATGTGGCTTTAATGCCACGAAACCGGTAGTGGTACAGTATTAAAGGACCAAAATACAGCTGTAACGGTTATTAATACCCAAGATTCTG
The DNA here is from genome assembly GCF_021461395.2 of Schistocerca americana. Classification (NCBI taxonomy): domain Eukaryota; kingdom Metazoa; phylum Arthropoda; class Insecta; order Orthoptera; family Acrididae; genus Schistocerca; species Schistocerca americana. The sequence goes on from NC_060126.1 coordinate 481,056,457, forward strand.
TTATGGAAATGACATGGAACAAGTCAGTTTACAGGATATGTATACGTGATTAGTGTTAACTTGAATGACCACATTATTTTTATCGTACTCATGCAATTACACTTTATATTTTTTTATTTTATTATTTATGTCTTATTTATTTTGCTGGCTATCAGTTTCTACTTAAAACTCGTTAATGGAATACAATCGGTTGTCCAGGGGAAAGGTTTTTAAATTAGATTTAAAACTTGCTTCGCTTCTTGTCAGACATTTTATGTTATTGGACGAATTCCTCGGCGTTCAGGTGGAGAGCCCACGTTCAGAAACTAAATGCTGCATCATTTACCATTAGAACAGTACTGAAAATTGCTCTACTTTTCTTATTTTCGTTCGCTTATGACGTAGGGTATTTCTGGCTCAGAAACGGTCGGTTCGAACAATGTATGGTGTAAGTTTGCGAACCTGTTGACGGCTGTTCAGCAGTCCGGCTAACATATTTTCTTCAATGTCGTTTGTTGTTAACATTGTCGTCTTAGTCCCAAGAGATATCAGCTTTCACTCAATACTAGGCAGAAATGCAATCTCCATTCGAAACACACCTCCTTGACTCTTGTGCAGAAAGGTGTGCGGTATTCCGCTGCATCGATTTTCAATAAGCTACCAGAAGGTTTCTAAATCTCAGCAATTATCCACGCACTTCCAAGTCCAAACTGAAGAGTTTCGTCATGGCTCACTCTTCCTATTCCGTCGAGGAACTCTTGCAAAATTAAAAAATTAAACCAGTTCATTTGTTCCTTGTCGACTACGTGTGTTTAAACTTATGGCTTGTCCTCTGCATAGGATCCACATAAGTTTCATTTTATATGTTATTACTCTTCTGTTATAATTTTATGTACTGACTCGTTCCATGACCCATGAGACTTTCTCCTCAGTCAGGTCCTGCGGGACATTACATATAAAATAAAATAAAATGCTCAATTTTTGTTGCTGCATATTCACGTCTCTGAAGCACTGACAGCTTTAACACTAGATAGTGAAGGTCATTTTCCCCCTCTAATGTTTTTCTCCAATTGTGATGGGTGCTTTATGACAAATTTCATTAGCGAATATATGTATTGTGACGGTGCAATTAAAATGCGAGGTACTTACATGAGGTGTGCGGTTGAATACTACATATTATTCTTATTGGTCGCCTTTCTGCAGCTAATACTTTTTTGCTAAGTGATGAGGTATCTCATCAAATAATTCCGTAACACATTATTGAGTGCAAATAAGCAAAACATGTCAGCAGGTTGTTACGTTTGTTCCCAAGATAGCGATTATACGAAAAAGAAAAGTAGCTGAACCTAATTCTTTGAGAAGCTCAGTGATATGCTTCTTCCAGCTCAGTTTTTAATCAGCATGCACACCCAAAAATTTGGAGCATTCTGCACTACTTACTGACTACTGTTCACGTGCTGCATCAGTTGTTGGCATGACTCTATTTGTTGTACAGAAATGAATATAGTGTGTTTTTTTCATAATATAGCTATAGTTTATTTTCAGAGAACTAGTTAATAATTCTTCGGAAAATATCATTTATCAACTCTTTCGTTGCTTTATTATAAAACTAACACAGTCTGCACAAAGTACCAATTTTGCTTCTTGAATGGTAAGTGGAGGGTCATTGACAAATATAAGGAATAGGAGAGGACCCAAAATTGAACCCTGTGAAACGTCCTTTCTGATTTTTTTACTCCAGTCACTAAAATTCTCTATCTTTCAGATATGGGATGAATTATTCATCACAAGCTTTTGCATTCTGTTTGTCAAGTATGATTCAAAACCAGCTGTGCGTAAAGCCATCAGTTCAATAATACTTGAGTTATTCTAAGAGGATATCGTGATCTGCGCGATCAAACGCCACGTAAAGATCACAAAAATACCAACTGGCGATGACTTATTATTTAATACTTGTACTATTTGATGAGGAGTGTATAAATAACATTCTCAGTAGAGCAACCTTCCTGGAATCCAAACTGTGACATGCTGAGTAAATTATCTCCACTTAAGTGTCGCGGCTACTTATGAGTACGTTACAGTACTTTTCCGAATATTTTGGAAACAATATTCTGGAAGCACACATTTTTAACATTTTATTGTTGACAATAACTCTATCAAAGACTGGGGTAAGCAGTACGCTGCACACCTGTGTATCAGCGAAAATTTTGTCCCTAACAAACTTTTTTCCCTCATGACATTACGCCGTAAGTAATAGTGCTGTCTGTGGTATAATCAAGTAGTGATATTGTACTCCATACTCATCGCTGCCTTCTGAAGTTTTCGATGTTGAGTGCACCTTTTCTCAGGAGGGGCCACTTTTTTTTCATGGTCAAAAATGCCCCACCGCCGCTGGTCATGCGCCGACTTGGTGTGCATAGTGTCGTTTTTTGGGTTTAGCATGGAGCGGTCGCTCGGAGCCGCATGGCACACAATTAATACGAACAATTTGCGAATGTGTATAATTAGGAGTTGAAAGTTTTACGTCGCATCGCACGATAAACGTATTTCAGTGATTCGGTTTATTCGCGGGAAAGCGCGCGGAAATATTTATAACAGTTGTGGACGAGGTAGCATCAATAACTATCGTGGCGGAACATGCCGCTATTAGTGTACAATTCAAAAGGGTTACCGTGATCAGTGATGAACTGTTTAATGGACGTGGAAACGCAACGTAGCAATAGTTACTTCATTATTAATGGGAAACGAGCACAAGAGGGGATGCACATAGGCGTTATTAGCTAGTGAGTTACGGGACAAAATACTAATAAAACAAACTGATACTGATTTGCACTGTTATTCGTTCAGACAGACATTTTCCGTTTCACAACTGAGGTCCTTTAACATTTGCGAAGCAAAATAGACACGTTTTCGTGTTAAACATAAGGTCAGGTTGTTTAATAACGAAGTGGGTTCTTTCAGTAAAGCTACAAAACTTGAGTACGATAACCGAAAAAATACCTGAACAAACTTCCTCGACAAGCGACAGACGTATTATTAGGTTGGTGCATAGCGTTTTTGTTTCGCGTGTTGGTATTGCGTTAGCTATGGCATTATTTATCGATTGCCATATTTTATTCCTAGTTCACTGTTGTTATTTGACTTTACATATTGTCATTTGTAGTTACTGAGTGGAGTTGTGGACGCTAGAAAACGAATTGCCAAGTGAAGAAATCGGAACATTTCGTACATATTCTTTTGTCTGAGTTCAGTATAGGGATGACAGCAGCGGGGACAGCCAGAAACATTTGCGCCGTGTATGGGGATAATGCCATAGGACAGAAAACGGCAAGAAAAAATATATTTTTTTTCCAGTTTAAGGAGGATGGTTTTGACATTAGTGACTCTCCACGTCCAGGAAGACGTTCGATGTTTGATGAAGATCGTTTAAACAAACTAATCGCCAATGATACACGCCAGTTTACTCAAGAACAGGTAAATGTGATGAACTGTAATCATTCCGCCATCGTGCGACATTCGCTGTAACCCAAAATCAGAAAAATCAGCAGTTGGCTATACGGGCATCTCTGCTTGCTCGTCATGAAACCTTAACTTTTAACATAAAAATCTTACTCTATTTACAAAATTCTGTGCCAACAATGTTCACAATTCCTGTTTGGTGCAACCAGGGATCTTGTGTGTGTGGTTTTACGCCTTAGGAAAAGATAAACTGCACAAATGACTGCTAGTACTGCGATTATAGTAGTTGTTACACTAATGGTAATCGTGTTCTACTTTCGTTCACGCTGTTATTCCTGAAAATATCTTAACATTAGCTTGACAGCAATTTGCCCATTTTGTACATTAGTTAATTTATCTATGTCCTATAGTAGCGTCGCATCTAGTGTATAATTTAGAAAGGAAATATTCCGAATAGTTAAAATGCTGAAGAGATTTCAGGCCAATACGACGTTGGTTTTACGTTAGTAATTACCTTAGTACCCATGATGGATGTTGGTGGATGAAAGTGTTCTCCCACTATATCAAACCTTTTTAGTTGATTAATATCACACTAAGCTGCAATTTCACTCTTGTCTTTCCTATCATCGTGTTTTAGAAGTTAACAAAATCATCATTAAAAAAAGTCTTCGGAATGAATAAGTTGCTATATTTAGGAAAGCACTATTGTGTTGAGAGATCTGGTTTCTAGTCGACTTACGTTATTACGCTGCAATTCCATATTTATATGCGCCATCCGTGTATCTTTTCACCCTACTATCGTGTCGGTGTAATTGCAATCGTATTCATTTCACTGGCATCACAGACTTCCCCATATTATTGCACTCTCATACGATTCGCTTCGTACCGCGGGATACATCAAGGAAATGTCTGCACGAACGAACGCAAAACAAAATTACTTTTATCCAGATAATTACACTGTCGACTGCAAGCAAAACAACGTTCGTTACTTAACCGATGCAGGCGAGACAGCTTCATTTCAGGGAAGCGAGCTCTTGATAAACGAATGTCATTTCCGAGTTAATGTGGTTGTAACGGCTGAGAGCTATTTAACATACATCCGAGCACCGCTACAGACTGACATCACTTTTATAGTATTATGGCCGAAAAGGAAACTCAACATGGCGTCTCGGGAAACTAGATCTGTCGATTTTCCAACAGTCCATGATTCACTACAACAAAGCTGTGCTCCAAATGTGTGTTGTCGGATTAAGGCCTATGTTGGATACCATTAGACTTCTTTTGGGCAGGAACGCCCACTTCGCTTGTGTTAATCCACTTTTTATGCACTCCTTGCTTCGTTCTCAGGTCTTATTTCGCTTCTAAGGTAGCAGTATTCTTCAATTTCGTCTACATGCTAGTCACCAAACTGTCGCTAATCTCGTTTCAACCACTCCTCATTACTGTCATCTTTCTTCGGTTTACTTCCAAATCGTGTTCTACACTCATTAGATTGTTCATTCCATTCAGCAGGTTTGTATTTCTCCGTTATTTTCACTGAGGTTAGCAATGTAATCAGCGAATCTTGTCACTGATATCCTTTCACCCTGAATTTTAATCCGACTCTCAGGCCTTTCTGTTATGTGTATCACTACTGCATCGATGTATAGCCTGGACAGTAGGAGCGAGAGGCTGCAGCCCTGACTGCTTTGTTCTTCCTCTTCCACGCTGCTGTTCCCCTATTGGTTCTTGTACATATTTGTATATTACCAGTCTTACGCTGTAGCTTTTCTCGCTCCATTTTAGACTGACAAACGTATTTTCTAAGTCTGTAAACCCTGTGGAGGTATGTCAATTTTTCTTAAGCCTTCTTCCTATTATCATCACAACGTACAGAACTGCTTCTATTATGCCTTTACGTTTCCGAAAGCCAAACTCATAGTCATCTAAAAGATTATCAATTTTCACTCCATTCTTCCGTATATTATTCTTCTCAGCAACTTGTTTGCATGAGCCGTTGAGGTGATTGGTTATAAGTCTCGCATTTACCAGTTCCTGATATCTTCGAGGGATTGTGGCTGACATTTTTCCGAAAGTCTGATAAGCCGCCAATCTCATAGATTCTCCATACCAACTTGAGTATTCGTTTGGTTGCCCTATTTGATCTTAAGTCATCCAAACCTCTTTTAAATTATGGTTCTAATATTGGATCCCCTCTCTCTTCTATATCGACTCCTGTTTCTTCGTTTCCCAAATCATCCGGTAACTTTTCCCCTCATGGAGGCCTTCAGTGTACTCTTTCCACCAGTCCGCTTTGTCCTCTACATTTAACATTAGAATTCCCACTGGACTCTCAATGTTGCCGCTCTTGCTTTTAATTTCAGGGAAGATGGTTTTGACCTTTCTATGCGGAAACAGTCCTTCCAATAAACATTTATTTTTCGGTATCTTGACATTTTGCCTGGAACCATTTAGCACTGGCTTCCTTCCGGTTCCTATTTATGTAAAACGTAAGTGATATATATTCGCGTACTCCTGTCTTTCCTTGAACTTTTTGTGCTTCTTTATTAGATCAATTGATTTCTTCTGTTAACAAAGATTTCTTGGCGGTTACCTTCCTTGTACCGAAGTACTAATAAAATCAAAATCGTCTAAAAAACCTAATTAATAATGTTCTCTCTATCTATCTGTCTCACTCACTCACCCCCTTTACACAAGATGACACGGTACGCATATTATTGAATACATTAATTAATAATTTAATATCTAACCAAAATATCCATATAACCTACGTCAATTTAAGTGTCGTTAACTAGGGCCATGTAATTATATTAAAATCTTCACGCCGCCACCACCCTCTCGCCTTTGGGTGTCACACAGCAAGAAACAAAATATACATCTGACGACCTACATTTTCCCTAGTTACTTACTAGCTGTTTCTCCGCTCATCACTGGAACTCTTACTGATTAACTTGTAATGTCAAACATTATGGTCCTACTCACATTGCAAAGTACTGATGCTGATCATGTATATAACACACAGGATCAATTTCGGAATACACACTCCATTGTCAGATTTATCTGGGAAACCGATAGATGCGACTGATTTCTCAGATATCGGTACCTGTAATGTAATGTGTATACCGAAATCTGTCATATATGTTGTATGAATAATCAACATCGTTTAAGTGCAGCCGGAGAACGTCTGTGATCTTTCACAAGAAAATAAAAATACATTCGGCTACGTGCTTCTGAGATGTCATCGTCAACGACGATAAATAAATGTCGTGTGGCTAGGGCCTCCCGTCGGGTAGACCGTTCGCCTGGTGCAGGTCTTTCGATTTGACGCCACTTCGGCGACCTGCGCGTCGATGGGGATGAAATGATGATGATTAGGACAACACAACACCCAGTCCCTGAGCGGAGAAAATTTCCGACCCAGCCGGGAATCGAACCCGGGCCCTTAGGATTGACAGTCTGTCACGCTGACCACTCAGCTACGACGATGAAGAGATTTAACTGAACTAACTGCCACAATCAAAGCTAATTACGTCCTCTTTCCGTCGGACTTACATTTTTTCGCGAATATTCTTCATCGAAATCCGGTTAGCTATGGTCCAAGTAATATACAGTCATGAGTCATTCAATATGGGACGACTGCAAGGGGCAGCACACGTTCTGAAGATGGGCTACACCTGAAACGCGATAAAATAATTTATTGAACAATAAATGATCAGTTCTTTTCAATATAAGTGCTCTCGGGAAACGTGATTCGCTGTAGTGATAATTTGTTGGAAAGACTTTTTTTAAAGAAAATCGCGTTACTGAAATCCAGTAAGGGCGGACTTACAGTCTGCCGCCTTAGCCGTTTGCGCTAACGTCGCTGTTCGACGGCTGGTACTCTCGTGTCATACTCAATGGGCTCGTAAAACTTTGAGCAGCGATTTCTCGGAAGTAGTTGAGGAACGCGTCGTACTTGAGGATCACTTACAGGCAGGCACAAGATAAGCAAAGTCGGTAACCCGTTGGAGCTTATGCTTTCCTTTCGTCGAATTGTACCAGAAGCGTACAGTAAGTAATGCACACATTTTCTCCTGAACGCAGGTTGATTTTATTCGGGTTTCCAGTTCAATACATTATTCCCCACTCATTTGGCTACAAAACCCTATTTTTCAACATAATCTCCATTCAGCGTAGTAGTAGACGGTAAATCATCGAGTAAAATTGAAGTGATATCAGGTGTTCCCCAGGGAAGCGTCCTGGGACCTCTGCTGTTCCTGCTCTATATAAATGACCTGGGTGACAATCTGAGCAGTTCTCTTAGGTTGTTCGCAGATGATGCTGTAATTTACCGTCTAGTAAGGTCATCCGAAGACCAGTATCAGGCGCAAAGCGATTTAGAAGAGATTGCTGTATGGTGTGGCATGTGGCAGTTGACGCTAAATAACGAAAAGTGTGAAGTGATCGCGATGAGTTCCAAAAGAAATCCGTTGGTATTCGATTACTCCATAAATAGTACAATTCTCAAGGCTGTCAATTTAACTAAGTACCTGGGTGTTAAAATTACGAACAACTTCAGTTGGAAAGACCACATAGATAATATTGTGGGGAAGGCGAGCCAAAGGTTGCGTTTCATTGGCAGGACACTTAGAAGATGCAACAAGTCCACTAAAGAGACAGTTTACACTACACTCGTTCGTCCTCTGTTAGAATATTGCTGCGCGGTGTGGGATCCTTACCAGGTGGGATTGACGGAGGACATCGAAAGGGTGCAAAAAAGGCAGCTCGTTTTGTATTATCACGTAATAGGGGAGAGAGTGTGGCAGATATGATACGCGAGTTGAATTTCAGTCACCAACTTTCTGTTCCGAATGCGAAAATATTTTGTTGAGCCCAACCTACATAGGTAGGGATGATCATCAAAATAAAATAAGAGAAATCAGAGCTCGAACAGAAAGGTTTAGGTGTTCGGTTTTCCCGCGCACTGTTCGGGAGTGGAATGGTAGAGAGATAGTATGATTGTGGTTCGATGAACCCTCTGCCAAGCACTTAAATGTGAATTGCAGAGTAATCATGTAGATGCAGATGTAGATGCCTTACGCTACCTTCCTGGGAGGGCCTGTATGCTCGCATGTTACGCAAGTTTCATCCCCTGTGACGATGTTCGACAAGTAATTGTCACGATCAGCCTCGTAACGCGCAAGAAATTCCGCCCAGACGGTGGTTCGTTGCCGTTTATGACCTCCTGTTGGCGGCGAGGAACCCAGCAGAGTCCCCCAGCTGGTCGACGTTTGTGTCAGCACTACGAACAGAGACGTGCAGTTCTGTAGCGAGGCTTTAGACTGTGACCTGTCGATCACCTAGAATGACAACTGTCAGTGTCAACAAAATTCACCAACAGCCATGAACTTTAAGATATCGTTCTATTTTATTCTGAAGGTTACCACTTTTGGCATTACATTTTGCCATCTTCAGGCCCCGTGCGGTTCTATCCAAATAAACGAACTTGTAATTGTATAACGATTGAATTCACGATATCCGGTGATTGATGGCGCCACACGACAGGTTCGTTTTTTTTTGGATAGAGGCGTATGGGGCCTGAAGACGGCATAATGTAATGCCGAAATTGGTAGCCTTCAGAATGAAATAAAATAATATAATATCTTAAAGGACACGGCTGTTGGTGCATTTTATTGACATTGACAATTACTTAACCAGCTATTGTCCCCTGGCCATGATGGACCAACAGAGATCGAATGAGAATGTCCACACGTTCCAACATTGCAGCTGTGTGCGGCCAGCCGCCACGCAGGAGATCGGACAAGTTTGCGTGACCTTGTTTCGAAGAAGACAGATGCTTCGCCCGACGTCTCACCGTGCTTTTGTTTATTGCCAGGTCTCTGTGGACGTGCTGCAAGCGCCTGCTCAATGACAGCGGGCTCTTTGAACACAGCTCCGTAACAGACGCCATTTTGGAGGCTAGGTAAAGCGCCGCGATCTATCGGAACTTAAACTACATAGCCTGAAGCGAGAGTGTTACACAATGTCTCAAAACAAATTCCCCTTTTTTCAAACTAAACTGGCCGAGAAAAAATGCGTTGCATTACTTACTGAATGCCCCTCGTACATCCCTGTCAGCTGCGAAAGTTAGAACGATTTTATTAATGTAGATGTCGTATGGTATTGCTGGCTGAGATATCCCGTCGGGTGGGTTCAACCGTCCGTCGGAAAGGGTGTTCTTCCTCCGCGCGTATTGGCTCCTTTTCTTGAGGATGTAGCAGAGTTATGCCGTATGTTTCTTTTAGAATGTAGTTGAGTGTAATAGACGCACGTATAGAGTAGTGTTACTATTTTGTCACATGATGAGAAAAATAGAGTGAATTCCAGGGCCGACACCATAGCCTGCTCCTCTCGAATAACACCAAGGCTTAACGTCCCCATCCGACGGATTGTTCAACGGTGTCACACGCTCTCATTTCTTGAGACACTGCGGAGAATTTTGGAATTTATTGCGGGACATCGGCGCAAAGACTGGTGATCATGAACGAAACGCTATCATCTCTCTTCCCCTTGCCAGCCGAATACTGACAGTGAAAATTTCACCCACGACCAGGATTCGAACCAGCATACGTCAAAGCGTAGCGCCACGGCATAGACGTGCGTTAGCGATCTCTGCTACGGGGGTGGGTTCCCATTTTTTTTTTTTTTTTTCATTTCGCTAGTAGTCACATTATCAAATTCTGCCACTGTTTCTTGAAAATTAATGTTATTTGATAGATTATTTATGTATTTTTAACCCGATGGTTTCTCTCCAAGACGAGGTTGTGATGAAGAGAAATACTGAATTACCCAACAGCTAATAAATGCCGCCGGTCTGTGTGGCCGAGCGGTTCTAGGTGCTTCAGTCTGGAACCGCGTGACCACTACGGTCGCAGGTTCGAATCCTGCTTCGGGCATGGATGTGTGTGATGTCCTTACGTTAGTTAGGTTTAAATAGTTCTAAGTTCTAGGAGACTGATGACCTCAGATGTTAAGTCCTATAGTGCTTCGAGCCATTTGAACCATTTTTTAATAAATGCCTGTCAGGAATCAGAGACGGGTCACATTTTGCGAAGGAATCGTCCTCCGACGTTTAAGAGATGATTTTTTTTCTGATCTGTGACTGCTGGTTATTTTTGGTCAGAGCTGAACTGACGAACAGGAATGTCCAGACAGGCGTTAGGGTCCTCTCTGCTCAGCGCTCTGAACAGAAATATTCTCTCTGATGTAATTCCAGAACACTTTTTATTTCTTCCTTCTTTTTTTAATTGCAGTTTATTTGCAGCTCGGGCCAGTGGCGCAGAAAATTTGAAAGCTGCGAGTTCACAGTGAAATATGTACTGCACAACCTAAAACTGATTCCTCGTCAGTTCTGTCTGCTCCCGCTCGTCCCTGTTGCTACTTAACCTCTATGACACACACACACACACACAGAAACGGGGGAACGGAAGCTACAAGTTATGTATAGGCAGAAGTGTGATTTGATGCATTCAGCTTGAGGGGTGAAAGAAAGAGAGAGAGAGAGAGAGAGAGAGAGAGAGAATGGTAGAGGAGGGTAGGGGACATACGTGTGGAGAGTGTGTGACGCGGCGTGACTCGTGACTGGGATGAATTACATTAAAAAAAAAGTTCTTTTTTGTTTAAAAATCACATAGAAGTTTCCAGGTCATGTGTTCACACTTTTCGTAGCAGCGAAGGTAGAATATTTTAGTTTCCACTGTTAGCCTCATTCTCTCATTAAAAATTAAAAAAGGACATTTTGCCTGCGAAAACGTCAGTTCTCTCGCCAGAGTTTTCCTACAACGGTAATGGTGGCCTGTGAACTGTCTTGCAGTACAGAGAGAAATCACTGCCAGAGGAATAATTTTTCGCAGTTGAAGTTGTACTGTGTGGCTTAATCTAACCGACTGTGCTGTTCATAACCTTAACGGTCATATACTCCGAACAAGAACTCTGTTACTATGTTTCATTTATTTATTTGTTATGACAGTAACTTAGTTACAATAAGTTTAGGTTCTTCACATAATTACGCTTCGGCCCCCGGTGGAAATCCCCCCACCCCCCCACCACCCCTCTCCACGAGAACGTCTCATACGAGATGTGTGTAACCCAAAATGTTTGCGCGGAAGAGTAATTATGATGTACGCGTACGTGGAGACAGTGTTTGCACAGCAATCGCCGACATAGAGCAACTGGGGGCGGAATAAGGGAACCAGTCAGAATTCGCCGAGGCAGATGGAAATCCGCCGTGAAAACCATCCACAGGCTGGCCCGCTCACCGGGTCTTGACACTAATCCGCGGATTCGTGCCGGGGACCGGCATGTCTTCCCACTCGGGAATCAGCGCGTGAGACCGCGCGGCTAGCCTGGCGGGCAAATATGGCAGTACTTTTGTAACATCATTATGGAGACGTGCAAACTCTACTGAGGAACGCAGCATAGGTGTCCAGGACAGTTTTAAAGCAAATGATCTGCAGATCTATCAGTTACATCTGCACACACAAGAGTGTGAACTTGCAGCCAGCTCGAAAACAGATAAGTGAATGTTTGCTAAACGTTTAGGAGACTATCCTCGTAATTCTTTTAATGTTAGAATGAATTCCTCAAACCTCACGTTTTCTTTAACGGTAGTGAGCTTAGGGAACTGAACTGTGTTTCTCAGAATGTGTCCTACCTATAATGCTATTTTTTTTTTTTTTTTTTTTTTTTAAATGCGTCCCCATTAGATCAGAAAGAAGTTGTTTTCCCTTTGCAATGGTTTACTGTAAGCAGTGTGCAGTCAAGTTCAGTTAGAACACGAGGTCTGCAGTCCATTATGGATGTGCTAATTAACATTCCTCCACTACTTATTCCTTCATAAATTCAACAAGCTAATTTTAAATCGAAAAATCGTTCTGGCCACGTATGTTGACTTGAGCAACGTAGTTTGCAGTAATATATAAAGTATCCATATCCGTCGTTCAGTTCAATCAAAAAATGTTCGAACTGACAATGGAATAATGCATTGACTTCATAAATTGTCCTATTCTTAGCACCAGTTTCTTCATGTGCTGCATGCCTGCAAATTTAGTACAAAACGCTTTTTGATGCGCTGACCAGTGAATCCTGTCTGTCGATCGTAACTTTTTGCTCTTTTCACTGTCAACTAAATCTTTATATTCTTGCTGCACGTTTTTGTAATATCGTTTCGTAGCAAATTTGCAGTACCTTTCGCTTATGCAAATTGCGTAATAGATAGAGTTCTCATCTACATTTCTTCTCTCATTCATTTTTAAATGCTTGTACAGTAGATCACTAAACTGTTTTTGCAGAAACGTCCACAGAACCTGTGAGTGACCTTCATACCATGAACTAATAGAGAATGGTAAACAGTACTGACACCACGATTCTGCCGAACTGAAGAGAGTTGTGCTGACAGAAAAACGCCACACCCCGAAATGTCATGCTGTACCGAATACTTTGGGAAGTGACGAATAAGGCTGGCCGGTGTGGCCGAGCGGTTCTAGGCACTACAGTCTGTAACCGCGCAACCGCTACGGTCGCAGGTTCGAATCCTGCCTCGGGCAGGTAGTTCTATGTTCTAGGGGTGAGTGTTGATCGGAGGTGAGGGTATCATCTGGAGTGCCCCAGGGAAGTGTGGTAGGTCCGCTGTTGTTTTCTGTCTTCATAAATTATCTTTTGGATAGGGTGGATAGCAATGTGCGGCTGTTTGCTGATGATGCTGTGGTGTATGGGAAGGTGTCGTCGTTGAGTGACTGTAGGAGGATACAAGATGACTTGGACTGGATTTGTGATTGGTGCAAAGAATGGCAGCTAACTCTAAATATAGATAAATGTAAATTAATGCAGATGAATAGGAAAAAGAATCCTGTAATGTTTGAATACTCCATTAGTAGTGTAGCGCTTGACACAGTCACGTCGATTAAATATTTGGGCGTAACATTGCAGAGCTATATGAAGTTGGACAAGCATGTAATGGCAGTTGTGGGGAAGGCGGATAGTTGTCTTCGGTTCATTGGTAGAATTTTGGGAAGATGTGGTTCATCTGTAAAAGAGACCGCTTATAGAACGCTGGTGCTACCTATTCTTGAGTACTGCTCGAGCGTTTGGGATCCCTATCAGGTCGGATTGAGGGAGGACGTAGAAGCAATTCAGAGGCAGGCTGCTCGATTTGTTACTGGTAGGTTTGATCATCACGCGAGTGTTACGGAAATGTTTCAGGAACTCGGGTGAGAGTCTCTGGAGGAAAGGAGGCGTTCTTTTCGTGAATCGCTACTGAGGAAATTTAGAGAACCAGCATTTGAGGCTGATTGCAGTATAATTTTACTGCCGCCAACTTACATTTCGCGGAAAGACCACAAAGATAAGATGAGAGAGATTAGGGCTCGTACAGAGGCATATAGGCAGTCATTTTTCCCTCGTTCTGTTTGGGAGTGGAACAGAGAGAGATGATGTTAGTTGTGGTATGAGGTACCCTCCGCCACGCACCGTATGGTGGATTGCGGAGTATGGATGTAGATGTAGGGGACTCATGACCTCAGAAGTTAAGTCCCTTAGTGCTCAGAGCCATTTGAACCATTTGACGAATAAAGCCGAGTGAGGCCGAGTCGTGGCTGCACGTGGCCCACACACCACGCCCGTGAGAAGTCTGGCACTCTGTGGCTGGTCCCGGTCTACAGCGGTGCTGCAAAGCGACGCGTGTGTTCTGTAGTGATGACTTGTAAGTAGCCCTTGAGAGCTTACTCCTATGCTGCCGCCTTTGCAATGTTTGCGGTGCTCCTCGGCAGGCCCGCGCCTCTAGCCTCCCGCTGTAACGTCACAGACCGATAAGCCTACCGCAGCACGGCGGCGCCGGTGCTCCGGCCAATCAGCTGCGAGTGCCTGCCCGCCGAGCCGGTGGCAGTACATCACGGCTCCAGATAGCGGCCTCGCCCGGCCAGATAATCGCGTCCTTCCGCCGCAGATAGGGGCCGCTCGCCGGTGGCTCTTTTGTCGAATTTTGTGGCGCTCGAAGCCGCACTCTGCTCGCCCGTTGGGCTCTTCCGGCGCCAGTTCCGACTGCTCGCATTCTCTCTCAGGCCGAGCTACGCCCCCCGTTGTTCGGGCTGCACTCTTCATTCCTCTGCTTCGAGCTCCCGGACACCATTCGGAGGCCCCTTCCTTTGTTGTAGTCCCATTCATCACCATTTACTATACCTAGCAGTTAACCGCAGAGTTTTGGATATATGTATCTGTTGTCACATTCACATTGCGTGGTGGGCAGTACTTGTCACGGGGTACAGTCTACTTTCCAGGTAGTGACCTGGGTCTCGCTAAGGTCTCAACTGTCCATGACGACTTCACAAAACTTGTTCAATGGCTTCCTAGCGGGAAAGCAAATATCAGTAAGAATTTCGAAAATTTACATTGTATTGTGTATTATTTGCTAAAATTCATAAATTACTCATTAACTTACTGTCATTCGTGTTGACTTGTACGTTATCTAATCAGTAAAAGATAGACAAATAAAAACAGGAAAGTCACCAATAACACTAATAATAATAATAATAATAATAATAATAATAATAATAATAATAATAATAATAAACCCCGTGGAGGCCCGAGAAAAGAATAGGCCTCCGGTTTGTTCTGCCAGTCGTAAAAGGCGACGAAAAGAACAAACCACTAATAGGGTTAACCCCCCTTTCAGTGTGATTAGTTGGTTCAGGACAGAACTACTGAAGCCTCGGACAAGCGTTGTCATGGTCGGGGACGACGCTTGAACCCTATGCCCGTCACAATGGTAACGACACTGCTAGCCACACGGAAAATGATTTAAATCCAAATAGAGGTGTTTTGCAGGACATGCTTCCTGCAACCACCCTAGAAGGAAACCAAAGACAGAGGATGAGATGGTCAGATGCAGTTAACCGACACCTCATGTTCTATTATAACCAAGCAACAAACTTAGGAACCAATACAACTGGATACAGATCACAAGTATACACAATATTTATTACCAGATACCCAGAATTAAAATTTTTAACAGAACAAAGACAAGCTGATCAGATCCGTGTAATAATAAAAAATAACAGGTTACCCCAGTCAGAATTAGAAAACATGAAACAACAAGTGCAACAAATACTGGAACAAAATAATGTGCAATCAGAAGAAGAAGAAGAAGAAGAAGAAGAAGAAGAAGAAGAAGAAGAAAATACAGTAATGGAATCAAACATCCCAGAGCAAACAAACAAAGAACAACACGCATCAATTAAACAATCAGAGGAAAACGAAATCTTAAGACAGCCACCAGAAGAAGCATAAATAGAACACGAAGTGACACACATGTTAGATATAGAAGAAAAATTTCAGCTGACATATAGAGAATACAAAGACACAAATACAGACATTAGACCATTCTTGCATAGACCACCAAATAACCCACAAGTAGAAACAACAGTAACAACTATCAACACAATCATACACAACAAAATAAACGAAAATACAACTATGGAAGAGTTACAACCACTGGTTTACATAGGAGCACTCACTACACTAAATATACACACTAGGCAGAGATCAGAACCAACCAACACACAGAAGAAACCCACAAAACCAGCATGGCAACACAGACTACAGATCAGAATAGAAAAACTGAGAAAAGACGTCGGACAGCTAACACAATTTATAAGAAATGAAATATCAGACAAAAAACGAAAAAGGTTAGGTAAAATCTCACAACAAGAAGCGACAGAGCAATTAGATGAAAAGAAGCAGAAATTACAAGCATTGGCCAAACGACTTAGAAGATTAAAAAAAAGTGAAAATAGAAGGAAACAAAACCAAACATTCAACACAAACCAAAAGAAATTTTACCAGACAATAGATAACACACACATTAAAGTAGACAATCCGCCAAACATAACAAACATGGAACACTTATGGAGCAACATATGGTCAAACCTGGTACAACATAACAGACATGCACGGTGGATACAAGCAGAAACAGACACATACAAGATGATACCACAAATGCCTGAAGTGATAATTTTGCAACATGAAGTCACCCAAGCAATTAATTCTACTCACAATTGGAAAGCCCCTGGAAAAGATAACTTAGCAAATTTCTGGCTAAAGAAGTTCACCTCAACACATTCACATCTAACTAAATTATTTAACAGTTACATTGCAGTCACTGATACACAAGGAATAACTTATCTGAAACCTAAAGATCAAGCAGACACAGCAAACCCGGCAAAATATCGCCCCATAACATGCCTACCAACAATATACAAAATATTAACTTCAGTCATTACACAGAAATTAATGACACATACAACACAGAACAAAATTATAAATGAAGAACAAAAAGGCTGCTGCAAAGGAGCACTAGGATGTAAAGAGCAACTGATAATAGATGCAGAGGTGACATATCAAGCTAAAACTAAACAAAGGTCACTACACTATGCATACATTGATTACCAAAAAGCTTTTGATAGTGTACCCCACTCATGGTTACTACAGATATTGGAAATATACAAAGTAGATCCTAAATGGATACAGTTCCTAAACATAGTAATGAAAAATTGAAAAACCACACTTAATATCCAAACAAATTCAAATAATTAAGTCCTTTCTGGTTCTGCCTTGCTCTGAACCCACTATCCAACATGTTAAATAATACAAAGTATGGACATAATATTACTGGAACATACCAACACAAAATCACACATTTGCTATACATGGATGATCTAAAACTAGTGACAGCAACAAATCAGCAACTCAACCAATTACTAAAGATAACAGAAGTATTCAGCAATGATATAAATATGGCTTTTGGAACAGACAAATGTAAGAAAAATAGCATAGTCAAGGGAAAATACACTAAACAAGAAGATTACATACTGGATAACCACAGCGACTGCATACAAGCGATGGAAAAAACAGATGTCTGTAAATATCTAGGATACAGACAAAAAATAGGAATAGATAATACAAATATTAAAGAAGAACTAAAAGAAAAATATAGACAAGGACTAAAAAAACACTGAAAACAGAATTGACAGCAAGAAACAAGACAAAAGCTATAAATACTTATGCTATACCAATATTGACCTATTCATTTGGAGTAGTGAAATGGAGTAACACAGAACTAGAAGCACTCAATACACTATCACAGTGCCACAAATATACAATACATCACATACATTCAGCAACAGAAAGATTCACATTAAACAAAAAGGAAGGAGGAAGGGGATTATGGACAGGTAGACAATTTAAGAAAATTCTTTATAGAACGAGCAGAAACTAGCAAAATACACAAATCAATCACTCATATAAATACATCGGCTACACCAATGAAATTTCATAACCGCTTCTACAACCCTTTAGATCACATAATATGGACAGATACGAAGAAAGTAAATTGGAAAAAGAAAATACTACATGGCAAGCACCCGTATCATCTAACACAGCCACACATCGATCAAGACGCATCCAACACATGGCTAAGAAAAGACAATATATACAGTGAGACGAAAGGATTCATGATTGCAATACAGGGTCAAACAATAAACACCAGATATTACAGCAAGCATATTATTAAAGATCCCAATACCACAACAGATAAATGCAGACTTTGCAGAACTAGCACTCCTGAAGAAAAAAAAAAAAAAAAAAAAAAGGATATTGCGGAGACATGGCTTAGCCACAGCCTGGGGGATGTTTCCAGAATGAGATTTTCACTCTGCAGTGGAATGTGCGCTGTCAGGAAGTTTAAGTCAGCGCACACTCCGCTGCAGAGTGAAAATCTCATTCTGGAAACATCCCCAGGCTGTGGCTAAGCCATGTCTCCGCAATAGCCTTTCTTTCAGGAGTGCTAGTTCTGCAATGTTCGCAGGGGAGTTTCTGTTCAGTTTGGAAGGTAGGAGACGAGGTACTGGCAGAGGTAAAGCTGTGAGGACGGGGCGTGAGTCGTGCTTGGGTAGCTCAGATGGTGGAGCACGTGCCCGCGAAAGGTAAAGGTCCCGAGTTCGAGTCTCGGTCCGGCACACAGTTTTAATCTGCCAGGAAGTTTCATATCAGCGCACACTCCGCTGCAGAGTGAAAATCTCATTCTGCGAAAGTTTGTTTTTCTGTGTACAGAATTAGCTAGAAGCCGTCCAACGAACGTGATTACAGGAGTAACTAATTAACAGCTCAGTACACACCAAAACTGGCGTCCGCAACACTACCGCAACCCCAATTGTGTATTGCTGACATACGAAGATCACCAACGGTCAATGGTTGCCCCTTGCAGACGGCCCTCAGCCAAAATTAAGCACAGAGGAAACGTCGTAAACTGCCGAGAGTAAGTTGTAAAGGGCGAAGTAGCTTCGCAGTACTGTATGTCCGGCATGCATGTTGTACAAAACAACAAAATGTCTTCCGACTGGTTAGATGCGGCCCACCACGAATTCGGTTCTTCCGTCGACCTCTTCATCTCAGAAAAGCACATTCACAGTACATCCTGCAAGAGTTGTTGGAGGTATTAAAATATTTCTCACACCCTACAGTTTTTAACCTCTACAGACTCCTTTAGTACCATGTAAATCATTCCCCCATGTCCCAGAAGAACAATCAGACTTCATAAAGGGTCGTTCATGTAGTGATATTGTTTATATAAGGAGACAAATTACTGAAAAATGTCGGGAATTTGACTTACAAACACATTTAACATTTATTAATTTTGAGAAAGCCTCTTATAAGATAAAAATACCTCTTTGTCGAAAACATTGGAAATAAAACTTTCTCCAAAACATATTATTAATACCATAAAGAGTCTATATGTAAATACAAAAACAGTTACAAGCTCAGATTCGAAAATGTCAGATGAGATTTTAATAATTCAAGGTGTGCGACAAGGGTGCACTCTGATCTCGCATTCGGGAAGACGACGGTTCAAATCCCAATCCGGCCCCTCATATTTAGGTGTTTTGTAGCTCCATTAAACAGTACAACGCAAATTCCGAGAAGATTCGCTTGGAAAACATACACCCCTCCCCTTTCTCATTCTTGGTCTCTTCGAGGATGTGATTTCATTCCTTACCTTTCTTCTTGCAAATGACAAGTGCAGGCAATGTAATCGACGTTTCAGACACTATGGGCGGACTGAGATCAAACTCGAAAAAAGAGAATCGAGATGTGGTGCTGCAGAAAGACGATGGAAAATTAGATGGGCTGAATGAATGACGATGTTGATCTATGCAGAATGACTGATGAAAGGATCATATGGAAAACAGTGACAGTGACAAGGAGAAGGGAGACAGTGATAGGATTTGTGCTAAGACATCATGATTATTATCATCATCATCATCATCATCATCATCAGCTCCTTCCAAGAATTAGTTGTTGTAATCGCCTGTTCTGGTCTTGATCCTTTCATTTCATTCTATACTCTTCTGTCTTATCGTTAACTGAAAATATTTTTAAATCTGAAGTTATTGTTTCATTCCTTACTTTATCCATTTTATTACAGCCTCTTACGTATCTCGTGATCTTCGTCTCTGCCGCCTGTATACGTGACTTTTTATTTTTGTCAGTGATCATGATTCGGAACCATATATAAGAGAGATGAGCGAGGTGGCGCAGTGGTTAGCACACTAGACTCGCATTCGGGAGGACGACGGTTCAATCCCGCGTCCGGCCATCCTGATTTAGGTTTTCCGTGATTTCCCTAAATCGCTCCAGGCAAATGCCGGGATGGTTCCTTTGAAAGGTAACAGCCTACTTCCTTCTCCGTCCTTCCCTAATCCGATGAGACCGATGACCTTGCAGTTTGGTCTCTTCCCCAAACAACCCATATATAAGAGTAGGTACAGCCATAACTTTATAGAATTTCGTTTGTGTTTCTTTTCATGTTTTTCTTCCCAAAGTTCTTTAGGTTGGTCTGTCGATACGTCGAGATTTGTAAACCTTCTTCTCACTGTCGCTATCATAGTTGAAACTAATGCCACAGCCTAGATAACTGATTTGAAGTACTTGTTCCAAAATTTTCTCCTTCATTATTATTTTCGATCTGACTGGATTATTTCATTTGAAAGCCGTTATCCTTGTCTTATTTGCAGATATAGTTAATTCATATTATATTGCGTTTTGGCTCAATCTGTATACTACTCTTCGCAAATTATCTTCTGTTTCCTGTATAATTATCTGGTCATCAGCGCATAAAGTATTTAATGATACGCTTGACCCTATTTTAATTCGTAAGTGTATTGCATCTTTCCGCTTCATAACTAGGTGGTCAATATATAAATGAAGTAAACTGGGTGCAGTCTATCACCAGTATCCATACAGACGCGCCGTGTGAACGCTATATGGCATAATGGATTCTCAGCGTCGCAAGGCCCTCGTTAATGTGTCCTGAAAATGAAGACAAAATGATTCAAAACTTGCTGTTGACATCTGTGCTCTTACAGTCCCGAAACAGAGCCAAGCGTGTGTTTTAATTTTGCAAGGGCAACCGTTTACGCAGGCTCAAGCGTTTGACGGTGGGTCCCTCGTGGCGATATCGACCCGCTCGGAGACGCGTCGTATGAACGATATGCGACAGAATCGATTCCCGACATCGCGAGGCCCTCGTTACCGTGGCGTGACGTCAGCCGCCGACGCCCCGTAACTGCCTACGGAGATGGCGGTCTGGGCGTCCGGTGTCACACCGTACCAGCCTGCCTCCAAAGCCAGAATAGCGGTTTGGAGGTAACAGCCAGATCCCATCAGGCAGTGCAGCGTGCCTCAAAGATACCCTGCACACCGAAGACGCTGCAGAATCTATAAGTTTTTTTCCCTCTTTCATGGTCGGCAGTGGTGATCTGGTTTGATGCCGTTCTCTCTACACTTGCATACACTGCCAAAGTCTCACAGACCGAGGGTCTCACAGCCCTAAGGTATTAATGTAGGTGGAGAAGTACAAATTGACACATATGCATGAAATGACATGGGATTTTATTGGGGCGAAAACAGCCTGCACGAAATGATCAACATATGGCGCTTCAAGTGATACAAAACTCAATAATGATGTCTTTTAGCATCCCTAATAGGGTTGGACGATCGTGGAAGACTTGCGATTTGAGGTAATCCCACACAATAGCCGCACGTATTGAGGTCTGGGGACCTATGAGGCCCAACATGACGGAAGTGGCGGCCTGTCTCTCTCTCTCTCTCTCTCTCTCTCTCTCTCTCTCTCTCTCTCATGCAGCGTCGCGTTGCGATGCCCCACCCTTAAGTAACAGCTATTAAACTTGACCATGTGGCACCGGACTTCAGGATAGGGGCATAGGTGTGTCGCAGCTGAATAGTTTTACTACTTTCGCTCAGATATCACACGGTAGAATTTGGAAAAGAGTTAATACGAGGGCTATCCACAAAGTACGTTACGTTTTGGAATTAAAAATAAATAAAGTATTGGAAATTTTTTTATTATATACAGATGAAAGCCACACTTAAATACTACTTTTCTGCATAGTTTCCATTTAAATTAAGGCACTTATCGTAGCGATGGACGTGCTTGGAAATTCCTTCGCCGTAAAATTCGGCCGCCTGCGCCTTCAACCACGTGGTTACCTCTTCTTGAAGCTGTTCGTCGTCATCAAAACGCTGCATAGCCAACCACTTCTTCATTGCTGGGAATAAGTGGAAGTCGCTCGGTGCCAGGTCGGGACTGTACGGCGGATGAGGAAACAACTCCCACTTAAAAGATTCGAGAACTTCACGACTGGCATTTGCCGTGTGGGCCCGGGCGTTGTCGTGAATCAGCAAGATCTTTGAGCCCAACTTTCCCCTGCGCTTGTTTTGTATTGCTCTTCTGAGCTTGTTCAGAGTTTGGCAATACCTTTGAGAGTTCATTGTAGTGCCTCTTTCCAGGAAATCCACAAAAATCACACCTTTTCTGTCCCAAAAGAGGTAACCACGTGGTTGAAGGCGCAGGCAGCCGAATTTTACGACGAAGGAATTTCCAAGCTCGTCCCAAAACGTAATGTACTTTGTGGATAGCCCTCGTAATTTAATGGACAATAGCACGTATTACAACAGATTTAACTGATGACTAATCACTTTGAGACACTGCACGAGGAGAGAAACCTCAGCATTTTTAACACTCAAAATAGATCTAGTAATTCGGTTCTCAACAGAAAACCTCAAAGCATGACATTTCATAACACGTTGAATAACATTGCGGGAATTATGGTTAAATGTAGTAAGGTTCATAAGATTACATTACTCTTTGATTAGGAATGTGCTGAAGATACGAATTCCTTGCTGTTTAATGCACTTTTCAAAACAAATGATAAGAAGGGACTCTGCATGAGCTGAAGCCTCTTAATGCAATTAACAATTTCATTAAGAATGTACTATTTCAGCCTGCATTGTATTGAAGACAGAATTTGCACTGTGGTGGCTGCAAATTGTCTGATTAGAAAAGAACGTTTAGCTTACTTCTACAACCGGTTTTCGCTTTTGCAATTACGATCACTAAGGACTCGTTGCACTATTATCATTTTCTGTTTTACTTTTGAATTTAACTGCGAAGCTACCGTGCCATTTCTGAACAGTAGAAGTTGAGGCACAATACCTGTAGCCTCATTCAAAAATGGTCTCGAGGACAAAGCTAAATACGAAAGTCAGAATTTGTGCACACGTCGTATTCGGCGTATGTTTCTGGTTGCTATAGGAACCACTGCAGATTAGGTATGGTTTAGCACATGATAAAAGATGGGCAGTGTATCGAATTACTTACTCTGAAAGAGAACATGCGTCGTTAAGTAAACTTTTAGAAAGAAATTATTATTCATTAACATATATAACGCTCTAACTGAAGAAAACATGGCTTTAAGATATATTAGCACAAATAATACTCCATGTAATGGCAGCTTATTAGCGTCCGTTATTGGCACAACCACACATGACAAGCATACTTCAACTTGTTGCTGTCATAGTGATCTCTGCCGTGTATCTCGTTGCAGATTGCTACACTCTTCCAGAGCTGTAATACTAGTTGGGTCCACATACGTTACTTGCTGTAATAGCAAGCAGTTGATCCTCCTCCAACAGCAAAGCTTACAAGAAGTCAAGCGTTGCACACGTTGGGCAACATCGCGGAAACGGCACCATTGCTTGAATATAACCCAATATTAGTTATCGTCAAGATATAGCTTTCCTGGGTTGCAATCTATCTCCAGTAGCAATGATGAACACGTTGCCCGAGGCACAACAGTTTCAGCCCGCAAAAGTTCACATGTGAGCAACACGCACTCGCAGCACCTTCTTCCCCAGACAATACACTATGTTTACTTTAAGCCAAGGTCTCTGAGTATCTTTAGTGACACAGTTCATTTACTAACAATTACTGCTCTATTTCCCCATATTAAAATACTGTTACAAGTATCTGTTTATACGTAATTAACATACGAAATACTTTACTATAGTTCAATTCTTTTATCTTGGCGGTTCGCGCATGCCCGCCCAGACGAGAGAGATTGCTGCGTTGCCAGTTGTACGCACCAAGAGAAGCAGCGCCATAGTATAGTTCGCAAACTTACGTTTAGGGGGGAGCGCGCAGTTTATGAAGTAAAGCCACCAAGGCTGCATTAACCCTTTCGCTGCTACAGAGACGTGCTGCCCTCATTCCGCGCTGTGCGCGATTTTGGCATCACTGCACTGCTCGCCTGTGCTTACACATGGTGTTTCGACTGATTTTACACACTTTTATCATTCGATTTCACAAAAACTATTCGGACCAAAAATTTGATTTTTACACATCTTCTTGACTGATACCTTCCCCCCCTAAATGACGTAATTTTGTTTCGATGTTCAACGCAATTATTGTGCAGCATTAGATGTCGAAATTTTGAAGAGTTTGCAGAGGTAAAAGTCCATAGCGTATACTTTCCGTATGGTCGATTTTAGTTGCCACTAGAAATTTCAAAAAATAACATTAAAACGAATAAAATTCATGAAGTAAGACACTTCGATATTGTTTTTAAATTAAGAAAATATTAAGCACAGAACAAGGTTTGAACTCGGAACCTTTCGCATAGCATCCAAACACTGTAACCATTACACTAACGCAGCTCCTCATTTAACAGTTCTACCGGAGGATTTTAAACAATTACGCAAAATACCGACAAACACTGTTGGTATTACTATGCATTACTCACGTTTCGTCGAAGTACAATAGGAAATAAATAATTACCGCTGTTTTTTATTGCGAAAAAGCGGTTTGTGAGAATGATACAAACACCTTTCCATCCTATCGCCTGAATTTGGAGCCTTATTACTTGTTTGGTTTAATTAATTAATAGAATGATGAAGCAATTGGTACAAAGAATACTTTTTCCAAACTTTCTGTAAAAGAAAGTCTGGTATCAAGACATTGCTTTTGTTCAATTACTTTATTTATGACTGAACGTTTCCAAAATGAAGACACTCGTCCGTGCTCTGCACTGCAGTCGTGCTCTGGCAACATCATTCTCTGTTCGTTGGCTAACTGTGTTTTGTGACGTCAGATGCGCAGAACGAACCTAAACTCGGCCGCCGTCGTAAATGACGCGCACTTTAGCTTCAATATTTAGCAACCAGTCACTCTTTTTATCACTCTTTATCACTCTATGGTTTCGTTCGCCCAGTTGCCGCCAGATGGTGGTAGCTTACTCTAGTGTGACTCATGTTTGAGACCGGTAGGTGTCAGGAGCACACACTTGTCTCCTTGCGTCTGCAGCTCGGAACGAGTTGCCACGACTCAAAATTTTACTTCCTCTTTTTGTGACAATTATGCTGTGGTGTCACCGCCAGACACCACACTTGCTAGGTGGTAGCCTTTAAATCGGCCGCGGTCCATTAGTATACGTCGGGCCCGCGTGTCGCCACTGTCAGCGAAAGCAGACCGAGCGCCACCACACGGCAGGTCTAGAGAGACGTACTGGCACTCGCCCCAGTTGTACAGCCGACGTTCATAGCAATGGTTCACTGACAAATACGCTCTCATTTGCCGAGACGATAGTTAGCATAGCCTTCAGCTACATTTGCTACGACCTAGCAAGGCGCCGTATTCAATTGATAATTATATATTGTGGTTATAACATGTACCGTCAAGAGAGATGTTCTACAATTGTGGATTAAAGTTAAGTATTACATCATCTACGTACTTTATTTGCAATTCTCAAGATATTGTCCTGTTCCAGACATCACGCCAGTCCGCGTGTAATTAAACGCGTGCATTTCGGCCTCCTCTAGAAAAACAGTGTTGGCTCTTCTGCCAACACTACATATGCTATTATGATAGTGTCGTATTACAGCGTCAGTTTTTACCTCTCTAATTACATTATTCCGTGAATTAACGCGTTTTCAAATGATAACGGAGTTTTGGGTCCCCTATGTACACTCCTGGAAATGGAAAAAAGAACACATTGACACCGGTGTGTCAGACCCACCATACTTGCTCCGGACACTGCGAGAGGGCTGTACAAGCAATGATCACACGCACGGCACAGCGGACACACCAGGAACCGCGGTGTTGGCCGTCGAATGGCGCTAGCTGCGCAGCATTTGTGCACCGCCGCCGTCAGTGTCAGCCAGTTTGCCGTGGCATACGGAGCTCCATCGCAGTCTTTAACACTGGTAGCATGCCGCGACAGCGTGGACGTGAACCGTATGTGCAGTTGACGGACTTTGAGCTAGGGCGTATAGTGGGCATGCGGGAGGCCGGGTGGACGTACCGCCGAATTGCTCAACACGTGGGGCGTGAGGTCTCCACAGTACATCGATGTTGTCGCCAGTGGTCGGCGGAAGGTGCACGTGCCCGTCGACCTGGGACCGGACCGCAGCGACGCACGGATGCACGCCAAGACCGTAGGATCCTACGCAGTGCCGTAGGGGACCGCACCGCCACTTCCCACCAAATTAGGGACACTGTTGCTCCTGGGGTATCGGCGAGGACCATTCGCAACCGTCTCCATGAAGCTGGGCTACGGTCCCGCACACCGTTAGGCCGTCTTCCGCTCACGCCCCAACATCGTGCAGCCCGCCTCCTGTGGTGTCGCGACAGGCGTGAATGGAGGGACGAATGGAGACGTGTCGTCTTCAGCGATGAGAGTCGCTTCTGCCTTGGTGCCAATGATGGTCGTATGCGTGTTTGGCGCCGTGCAGGTGAGCGCCACAATCAGGACTGCATACGACGGAGGCACACAGGGCCAACACCCGGCATCATGGTGTGGGGAGCGATCTCCTACACTGGCCGTACGCCACTGGTGATCGTCGAGGGGACACTGAATAGTGCACGGTACATCCAAACCGTCATCGAACCCATCGTTCTACCATTCCTAGACCGGCAAGGGAACTTGCTGTTCCAACAGGACAATGCACGTCCGCATGTATCCCGTGCCACCCAACGTGCTCTAGAAGGTGTAAGTCAACTACCCTGGCCAGCAAGATCTCCGGATCTGTCCCCCATTGAGCATGTTTGGGACTGAATGAAGCGTCGTCTCACGCGGTCTGCACGTCCAGCACGAACGCTGGTCCAACTGAGGCGCCAGGTGGAAATGGCATGGCAAGCCGTTCCACAGGACTACATCCAGCATCTCTACGATCGTCTCCATGGGAGAATAGCAGCCTGCATTGCTGCGAAAGGTGGATATACACTGTACTAGTGCCGACATTGTGCATGCTCTGTTGCCTGTGTCTATGTGCCTGTGGTTCTGTCAGTGTGATCATGTGATGTATCTGACCCCAGGAATGTGTCAATAAAGTTTCCCCTTCCTGGGACAATGAATTCACGGTGTTCTTATATCAATTTCCAGGAGTGTATTATAGCAGCGACCAAGTTCTGAAGAGCACTTCACTTCCCACCAGACAGCTCTTCACGTTAGCATTCCATGGGAACCTAACCGGATAAAGCAAAAAAAAAAAAAATAAATAAATAAATAAATAAATAACTAAAAGAAAATTTTAAAAAAATCGTTTAAAACGCTCAAATCCACATATGTCGTTGTAGCATTCATGTGAGACACTGTTTCTGTTTTTGCAGGTGTGAGTTGAAAATGAAGTAAGTTCCGAAAAGCCAGCTGCTCCAACGCCGTGTAGTATTCAGCAATCTTCTGTTTCCATCTCTCAGCGGTTCACTTCCGCTGCTTGTTATTCACGTAGGAACTCGCACAGTAGCGGAGTTGCGTCCGCAGCGAATGCGAATGGAACACAAACAGAACGAGATAACAAAGGAAACATTTACCCGTACATATCTTCCGACTACACCTTGATAAAACAAAAAAATGTGGAAGGTGGGGTAGGCGGCAGTCATAGAAAGAAATGGAGATAGTGGTACGCAGATACAGGACAGGTAGACTAACGAATCCCCCTTTGGTCGAATTTTTATTGCGGTGACTGCGGACGGTGTATGTTCCCTGCGCGCTGCTGGACATGTGTTAGAAATAATAGTAATAATATCAAAAAAGCGTCGCTGCAGTGTGCAGCTCGGCTTTGGGCGTGCAGCGGCGAGGCCGCCTCTCTGGGAATTGTATCTGGCGATGATGGGCCGGGGATAAACTGGCCGTTGTTCTCCGTTGGGCGGCTTTCTGCGTGTTTGCCGTGCCGCCGCAATCTCCCCTCCCCCTCTCCTATCTATTCTCCCACCCCTCCGTGCCTCTAAACGGCGGTGCCCATTCAGCGTGGCCCACTTGGAGTTCGGGTGGGGGCCGGTTATCAGCTCTGCGCCAGAGTCGCTTGACGTGTACACAATGGCGGTGCCTGGATTTCTGCATTCGTTCCACCTCCCCACCCACCCTGCTTCATAGCCCCCCCCCCCACCATCTCTCTCTCTCTCTCTCTCGCTACGCTACCGCCACTACTGTCAACCGTATCCGGCTGGCATCGTTCCGACCGAAAACACGTGGCCGTCGCTTTTGCCGAACAGGCCACACACTTGTTCCCAAAAGCTGGCGCCAGCACTAGGATTACTGGCGCCAGAGATGACCACCAACCAACCCCAACCCCCTACTCCCTTCTCAAATGCCGCGCCACCGCCTCCATTTCTAGACCTGCATTCTATTCCGTTATCGTGCCGAGTTATCGCACACCTTACAAACTTAGCAAAACATGAATCTATCCAACTGTCTCAAGGTAAGTACACACTTATATACACTACTGGACATTAAAATTGCTACACCAAGAAGAAATGCAGATGGTAAACGGGTATTCGTTGGACAAATATATTATACTAGAACTGACATGTGACCTCTGGTGCATGCTACATGAGGCCTGAATACGAGTCAGCGATCATATCTTGCACTTTACTGATAACTGTCCACCTCGATCGCAATTTATCGTGTAATACGCAGTATTATCTGTTTCTGCTGTCTGCCGAATTCAGATCCGGCGAGGCGCCCACTGTACTGTTCCCTGAATGCGCTGTTAAAATAGTTACTGTTTTCACGTATCACTTCTCACTTGTTTTATTATTTAGTGATGATTGAATGTTCTTTAACTAGCTTGTATATCAATTTGTTGCGCTCTCAGTTCTTTTAAAACCATCTGCATATGGCACATAGCCAAAACAGCTTAGACTGTGCTTTATATAATAAAATGCGATCAAGAAAGACAACAGCGAGAAAGTAAAATATTGTGGCGCTAGGAATTCAGTGTGTACCAACATCGTTGACACTTACTTACATGCAAATAACAAATAAATATGTAAAGTAAATTGTTTCGATGCGATAACTGAAACTACATAACCAGCCTTTCTAAGTTTGTTCTGTTATTGCACCATGTGTTAGGAAAGAAATCCTAATATGTGGTACAGCGGTCAGTATTCTTTTTCATGCACTCTGCAGTACTTTCACGGCCTACAGATGTAGACTTACATCATGGTTTATCTGAGACTCCACATTACTAAAAAAAAATATATGCTAATCAGATGCTTCAAATGGCTCTGAGTACTATGGGACTTAACTGCTGAGGTCATCAGTCCCCTAGAACTTAGAACTACTTAAACCTAACCAACCTGAGGACATCACACACATCCATGCCCGAGGCAGGATTCGAACCTGCGACAGTAGCGGTCGCGCGGTTCCAGACTGTAGCGCCTAGGACCACTCGGCCACTCGGGCCGGCTATGCTGATCACGTCAACAGCCTGCAAGGGAAGACAGCAACAAGATATCCGCCCTTCGCGTGAACGTCAGGAGAGTGTAATACTGTTGTGGAGGATTTCTTTAATTTCGGTTCTTTCATAATCAAATATAGCTACATGTGGTGGACAAAAATACGAAATCACCAAAAACAGAACACATTACCATGCCACAATAGAACTCCTTGCCGAGAAAGCAAATGAAACTCTCAAGGAAGTTTATGATTGGTCACTAGGCAATAAAGTAACATTGAACATAAAGGAAACTATTGCCATGAATTTCAGTTTGAAGAGGAAAAATGATAATGTTAAATTCAATGTAGATGGCACCTCTGTAGACTGTGTAACAAATGCAAAATTTCTAGGAATGAATGTTGATTCTCAGTTGAAGTGGTGTGAACACACGAAGGTACTTGCAAACAGAATGTCATCAGCATGTTATGCCATTAGAATTCTATCATCAGTGTGTAACATGTAGTGCCTTTTAGGTACATATTATTATATGTACACTCAATTCTTAGCTATGGCATTCATTTTTGGGGAACAAATGCACAAAATATCAACAGAATTTTCAAACTCCAGAAAAGACCCATAACAATAATAACCAAAAATACTAGTCGAGCTCATTGTAAAGATCTGTTCAAACCACCGGGGATTTTAACTGCTCCATGTGAATACATTTACCATTCAGTTGTACACATCAAAAATAACATTGGTAATTACTGCACAAACAGCTCT
This sequence comes from Schistocerca americana, assembly GCF_021461395.2. Taxonomy (NCBI): domain Eukaryota; kingdom Metazoa; phylum Arthropoda; class Insecta; order Orthoptera; family Acrididae; genus Schistocerca; species Schistocerca americana. Next base: position 481,086,778 of record NC_060126.1, read on the forward strand.
GTCCATGACCATGCAACAAGAGATAGACTCAATTTACATTTACCAAGAAAAAATAAACATAAAACTCAAAACAGCATTTTCTACCAAGGAATAAAACTGTACACTAAATTAACAAAAGAGATTAAAGAAATTGCAAAAATACAGTTATTTAAAAAGGCAGCTAAGAAGTACCTGTTACGCAATACATTTTATACATTAAAGAATTACTTTGATACTACAGAGTAGGGTTTGATACTACAGAGTAGGGGTTTGATAAAAATGTCATACAAATAAATAATAATAATAATAATAATAGTAACGATTATAAAACAGCCAACATCCCAGATAACACCTTCACTTTGTTTTTTTCCTTCTTTTTCCCCTTCTGGAAATACTTACCTCCAAGCTATGCACAGCACAATACTAACACCTCTTCCTCTTTTTGAGCTCAACATCTCACTCGTTATGGAGGGACGCTGACTCAGTTTTTCAGGATAGCAAATGGGAAGTTGCGGTAGAGAAAATGGCCCAGAGATCACCATTGTGTGTGTGTGTGTGTGTGTGTGTGTGTGTGTGTGTGTGTGTGTCTGATAGAGAGATATGAGTGAACAGTGTGGCATTACATTATTTAATAAGTTATTTGTAAAAAAGTATACCAGGAGTAACTCTAATGATTGTGTCTAACTATATATGTGTATACGAATTAGCTTACTTTAAATTGATCTAAACTTGTAAATACTTTGACGTGTCCTATATCCCTGTAAAAAGAGATCTACGGAAGAATAAAGCTGCTGCTACTACTACTACTACTACTACTACTACTAAATGCGGTATGCCGTTGACATTCAAGACAGCTTCGAGTCGTCTCGGAATAGACAGACAGATCCTGTATCATGTTCAAGGAACTCCTATACTATTCCTTCTGCAACGTAATGGCAAGTTGAGGTAATGATAGAGGAGGGTAGCCATCAAGCACCCTTCTCTCCGAAGTAAACCACAAAGGCTTTGTTATTTTGACACCTGGTGGCTGTGATGATGATCAGTGGGGATACGACAGTTCATCCTGGTGCTCACGAAGCCAGTCCTGGACGATGCGAGCAGTGTAAGCACCATTGGGGAACAAACGTTGTACCGTGGGACTGTACTGTGAGATGGACATGATCAGCCAAGATGGTCACACAGTCCTTGCCAGTAATGCGACCTTGAAGAGTAACCATGGAATAGGGCGATATGGCTGCCCAAATAATCGCCGAACTCTCGCAATGTCTCTGTCTTGGGACGTAAACGCGCACAGAAGTTGGAAACACTGTGACACAAGACTCGTCCGGACAATTGCATCACGGATGAGTGGTTTTGTTATTCCGACTCGCCCTACAATGCCCTGCTTATGGAGCTGCCTTCGTGTTGTTTTGGTGCTGACAGGGTTCGCGAATGCAGCAATCAGTTCTGCAGTGATTTATGCACCTGTCCTCATCCTTATTCTTCGTCTCAATCTCCTTCAGTGATCGTCTGTCACAATCGCTCGATACGCACTTGCCGGCCGGAGTGGCCAAGCGGTTAAAGGCGCTACAGTCTGGAACCGCGCGACTGCTACGGTCGCAGGTTCGAATCCTGCCTCGGGCATGGATGTGTGTGATGTCCTTAGGTTAGTTAGGTTTAAGTAGTTCTAAGTTCTAGGGGACTGATGACCTTAGAAGTTAAGTCCCATAGTGCTCAGAGCCATTTGAACCATTTGATATGCACTTTCGTCCTAGTTGTGACGTAGCGAGTGATGCTTAGCCGTTTTCCCTGTCTGCGGCAAATCTTCGATACGGTGCCAGACACTTCTGCTACCTCGATTACGGAAGAGCGCGTCACACGAGCACCGACGATATGGCCACGTCGGAATTCACATAGCGCCGACGTAATACAGTCACAACTACACAGAACACTGTAGTGACCACAACTGACACTAGAAACGTATTGAGGACATTCCGCATGTGCCGTTGGTGCTCAAATACTGCAGCGAAACCTGCAGGATTGGCTTGCATTTGCATTTACGAGGGCGTTCAATAAGTAATGCAAAGCGTTTTTTCCTCGGCCAGTTTCTGTTGAAAATGTGGAATTTTTGTGGGGCATCGTGAGATATTGCAGTTTCTGCCCCTATAGTTTCACGACGATAGGTAGCGGCGCTTTATTAGGCTACAATATAGCGTCTCTAGCGGAAGTGCATTCCAAGCGGAAATGACTCAAATGGCTCAAATGGCTTTGAGCACTATGGGACTTAACATCTGAGGTCATCAGTCCCCTAGAACTTAGAACTACTTAAACCTAACTAACCTAAGGACATCACACACATCCATGCCCGAGACAGGATTCGAACCTGCGACCGTAGCTCTTGCGCGGTTCCAGACTGAAGCGCCTAGAACCGCTCGGCCACAACGGCCGGCTCCAAGCGTAGAACTATCATTACGTTTGCCCCCCTTCTTGCAGCGGTGTACCGTAGGCCTCTAGAAGAGCGTAGCGTTCTAAAGAATTGGAAAAGGGCACAGGTCATCCCCGTTTTCAAGAAGGGACGTCGAACAGATGTGCAGAACTATAGAACTATATCTCTAACGTCGATCAGTTGTAGAATTTTGGAACACGTATTATGTTCGAGTATAATGACTTTTCTGGAGACTAGAAATCTACTCTGTAGGCATCAGCATGGGTTTCGAAAAAGACGGTCGTGTGAAACCCAGTTCGCGCTATTCGTCCACGAGACTCAGAGGGCCATAGACACGGGTTCACAGGTAGATGCTGTGTTTCTTGACTTCCGCAAGGCGTTCGATACAGTTCCCCACAGTCGTTTAATGAACAAAGTAAGAGCATATGGACTATCAGACCAATTGTGTGATTGGATTGAAGAGTTCCTAGATAACAGAACGCAGCATGTCACTCTCAATGGAGAGAAGTCATCCGAAGTAAGAGTGATTTCAGGTGTGCCGCAGGGGACTGTCATAGGACCGTTACTATTCACAATATACATAAATGACCTTGTGGATGACGTCGGAAGTTCACTGAGGCTTTTTGCAGATGATGCTGTGGTGTATCGAGAGGTTGTAACAATGGAAAATTGTACTGAAATGCAGGAGGATCTGCAGCGAATTGACGCATGGTGCAGGGATTGGCAATTCAATCTCAATGTAGACAAGTGTAATGTGCTGCGAATACATAGAAAGATAGATCCCTTATCATTTAGCTACAAAATAGCAGGTCAGCAACTGGAAGCAGCTAATTCCATAAATTATCTGGGAGTACGTATTAGGAGTGATTTAAAATGGAATGATCATATAAAGTTGATCGTCGGTAAAGCAGATGCCAGACTGAGATTCATTGGGAGAATCCTAAGGAAATGCAATCCGAAAACAAAGGAAGTAGGTTACAGTACGCTTGTTCGCCCACTGCTTGAATACTGCTCAGCAGTGTGGGATCCGTACCAGGTAGGGTTGATAGAAGAGATAGAGAAGATCCAACGGAGAGCAGCGCGCTTCGTTACAGGATCATTTAGTAATCGCGAAAGCGTTACGGAGATAATAGATAAACTCCAGTGGAAGACTCTGCAGGAGAGACGCTCAGTAGCTCGGTACGGGCTTTTGTTAAAGTTTCGAGAGCATACCTTCACCGAAGAGTCAAGCAGTATATTGCTCCCTCCTACGTATATCTCGCGAATAGACCATGAGGATAAAATCAGAGAGATTAGAGCCCGCACAGAAGCATACCGACAATCCTTCTTTCCACGAACAATACGAGACTGGAATAGAAGGGAGAACCGATAGAGGTACTCAGGGTACCCTCCGCCACGCACCGTCAGGTAGCTTGCGGAGTATGGATGTAGATGAAGTTTCTTTTGGAAAAACCAGAGCACCTCAGATATTCCTAGGCACTTGCAAAATGTCTACAGAGACCTGGCAGGGAACAGAAACACGCTGGGTCGTTGGGCAAGGCGTCTGTCTTAATCGCAAACATATCCAACCTCCCGCGTGCGGGCCGGCCGCACACAGTGGTCAGACCTGCAACGTTGGAACGTGCGGACACTCTCATTAGAGGTAATCGACAGATCACAGTCGAACAGCTCGCTGCACTGCTGGACGTCTCTGTTGGCAGTGCTCACTCTATGGCCCACTAGCTGGGGGACTCAAGTGCGTGTACCCACTGATGTCCTTGCCGCCCAACCATAAAGGGACTGATCGCAACAATTTTTCGTCGAACATCGTCACAGGCGATGAAACGTAGTTTCATTACTTCGAACCCGAAGCGAAACAGCAATCGATGAAGTGAAGCCCCATCATCTGTCCTCCAAAGAAATAGTTCAAAGCCACATCATCAGCCGGTAAGTGTAATGGCGACGACTTCCCGGGACTCTGGAGGAGCTATTCTGTTTGGCGCCTTTCCTCATAGTGCAACGAACTCTGAAGTGTATTGTTCTACCGCTCAGGCAACTTAAGAAACGACATCAGCGTGTTCGTCGCTACAACAGTGCAAACGAACTTCTTCTCCAAGACAACGTAAGGCCTCTCACAAGTCTAAGAACCAGAAAGGAGCTCAAAAAAGTTCATTGGGCTGTTCCTTCTCATCTAGAGCTCTGTTCTCGCACCTTCTAATTCCATCAACTTATTCATATAACTTCTCAATGCATTCTTTCCATATTCTTCATGGTTAGTTCCTTATACCGTATCCCCCCTCTTAAGCTAACTGAAGTCTACTGAGCTCAGATACATAAAGGACGAGGCAATGCAGCTCAAATAAGTTCATTGGACTGTTCTTCCGCATCTACAGACCTCTTCTCGCACCTTCTAATTCCATCTGTTTCGCACAAAGGACGCATTCCGCGGGAAGCAGTACACGCCAATTCCTTCTCTAAATCCTCGCACGAACGAAAAAATGGCTGACATAGAAATAAGCGTCCAAGGAATAGAAAAGCAACTGAAATCACTCAACAGAGGAAAGGCCACTGACGGGATATCAATTCGATTCTACACAGAGTACGCGAAAGAACTTGCCCCATTCTAACAGCCGTGTACCGCAAGTCTCTAGAGGAACGGAAGGTTCCAAATGATTGGAAAATAGCACAGGTAGTTCCAATTTTCAAGAAGGATCGTCGAGCAGATGCGCAAAACTATATCTGTCATCGATCTGTTCTAGAATTTTAGAACATGTTTTTGCTCCGTATCATGTCATTTCTGGAAACCCAGAATCCACTGTATAGGAATCAACATGGATTCCGGAAACAGCGATCGTGTGAGACCCAACTCGCTTTATTTGTTCTTGAGACCCAGAAAATATTAGATACAGACTCCCAGGTAGATGCCATTTTCCTTGGCTTCCGGAAGGCGTTCGATACAGTTCCGCACGGTCGCCTGATAAAGTAAGAGCCGGAACATCAGACCAGCTGTGTGGCTGGATTGAAGAGTTTATAGCAAATAGAACACAGCATGTTGTTATCAATGGGGAGACGTGTACAGACGTTAAAGTAACCTCTGGCGTGCCACAGGGGAATGTTATGGGACCATTGCTTTCCACAATATATATAAATGTAGATAGTGTCGGAAGTTCCACGCGGCTTTTCACGGATGATGCTGTAGTACACAGAGAAGTTGCAGCATTAGAAAATTGCAGTGAAATGTAGGAAGATCTGCAGCGGATAGGCACTTGGTGCAGGGAGTGGCAACTGACCCTTAACATAGACATATGTAATGTATTGCGAATACATAGAGAGGAGGATCCTTTATTGTATGATTTTATGATAGCGGTTGACAGAGGAGATAGAGAAGATCCAAAGAAGAGCGGCGCGTTTCGTCACAGGGTTATCTGGTTAGCGTGATAGCGTTACGGAGATGTTTAGCAAACTCAAGTGGCAGACTCTGCAAGAGAGGCGCTCTGCATCGCGGTGCAGCTTGCTGTCCAGGTTTCGAGAGGGTGCGTTTCTGGATGAGGTATCGAATACATTGCTTGCCCCCTACTTATACCTCCCGAGGAGATCACGAATGTAAAATTAGAGAGATTCGAGCGTGCACGGAGGCTTTCCGGCAGTCGTGCTTCCCGCGAACCATACGCGACTGGAACAGGAAAGGGAGGTAATGACAGTGGCACGTAAGGTGCCCTCCGCCACACACCGTTGGGTGGCTTGCGGAGTATAAATGTAGATTTAGATGTAGAATACGTTGCCTTCGACGTCGACCATTGGAGAGGTACCATGCGGCAATTAAAGCGCTGCCAGTGAGGTGGCGTAAGGCCATCGCATTGAACGGAGATAATATTGAAAGATTGGGTTTTGCAGCCAAAAGAGTGACAAATAACATGCTGTATTGGAATCCCAAATAAAACCAACCTGCTTTTGGAACAAGAAGTATTACATTACTTATTTAATGCACCTCCTATGTCCTAGCAAGCATTTCTCCCAGGAGTTTCCACGTTTCGGTACAGCCCGTGTACATCAGAAGGCAGACTGCGTCCAAGGGACGAACTTAAATGTTTATTTACATGCAAAAAAATTTTAATTGTTGTACATTACTGAAAATGCGAGCTGGCATCTTAAGTATCAGACAATGTGGTCAAGGTTTGTCGCCAGTGGCGGCTGAGTAACCAGTGGGGGGGCCACACACAGTTTACGTCGCCAGCCAGCCAGAAGGCGCCCCTGGGAGTCGCCGCTTGTCCCGCCTTTATGCAGATTTGACTCAGTGTCCTCAGCCGTCAGCCGCCGGCACGACTTCATTATAAGCCCGCCTCCACGACGCCCCCTCTCTCTCTCCACCCCCTCCCCACTCCGTCCCTCACCCACTTTCTCTCTCTCTCTCTCTCTCTCTCTCTCTCTCTCTCTCTCTCTCTCTAGCTCCCAGCAGCGGCGACGACAGCTCTGACCCCGCAGGCTTTCGGAGGCACAATCGCGGATCATAATTTAAATTAAAATGAAATTACTCGTCTCGCCTCGCTCGCCTGTGCCAGCAGCCCTACTGGCACGCGGGCTTGGGTGGTGGAGCTAGCTGCGTAATTTCAACGAATTTTAATGTTCAATTAAACGGCGCAAGGAAAGAGAGGGGGGGGGGGAAGGGCACCGCTGCCTTGGCGACCGTGGAGCCCTCAGGCGGGACGGCGACGAGTTATTAAAGCGACGCCGCGGCGCGACGTGCCGTCCCGACGGCGTCGCTGCGAACGTAGTAGCTCCAGGCTGCCCGAGGCGTGGGAGGGCCTGCCGTCCTCTGCTTAGCCGGTGGCTACTGGACCTCTTCTTTGAGCTACGATGGCGCTTCCAGGCGCAGCCGTTCCGTGTTACTCCGTCATCCCCCAGTTGAGGCGAACAATAAACACCTTTGGCTTGAAGCTTCCTGGTAAATTAGAACTTTGTGCCAGATGGGGATTCGAACCTGCTCCGCAGTTACGGCTCACGACCCGCACTCAGAGATTTGTTCCCGCCGATGTTTCTCTCCTACCTAATCTTCTGATAAGTTTCCAATCAGCATATACTCAGCTGCACAGACAAAGATTTTTTCTGCTTTTTCTTGTCATTGTCATCATCATCATCATCATCATCATCATCCTTCATCATCCATCATCATCCATCATTAGTCCTCATCACTCTCTTCATCACCACCCACTTCCTCTTCATCATCACCCACTTCCTCTTCATCACCACCACCCTCTTCCTCTTCATCATCACCACCACCCTCTTCATCTTCCCTCATTATTGTCCCTCATCATTATGTATCACCACCATCACCACCACCACTTCATAGTCTAAGTAGAATATCTGTTCCTACTCCACATTTATAGTTGTTCCCATCTTTGCTTGTCTTACAGGATCTCTTATTACTGTGATTATAAATCCTTATCTTCATTTCTTACTCTTTTCCATTTTTTTCTGTATTCATCCACTATTTTCCCATTATTATAAACATTCAGTCTTGTCCTCATATTTTCGTTACGTGTTATTTCTAATCTTGAACATCCTTTATTCTTTCGTAAAAAATTATTTTCCGCTGTTTTGCATCTTACTCATTTCCTTCTGCTTAGATACTAACCAACTCCTACACCTGTACATTAAAACTGGTGTTGCCATTACTGTATATATTTATATTTTGGTGTTCTTTCTTGTCTTACTCATATTTTGGATTTGCTGTTCTCGCACTTGGTGTGTTTGCAACTAAAATTGTTTGATATAAGGTCCGCCCTAAACCGTGTTTTAAAATGTGAGCTTATAAGCTCCGCTTTCTTTTTTTCTGTCCCTGGTGCAGATAATACGCCATTCACAGAGTGTTTCATATAGTCTAGAAATACATTATGGAGCTAGACAGTTTAAATTAAACTGTAATTGAGGACTGTTTCTTGTAGTTAATTAAAGTATTCCTGTATTTACTATAGAGATTGCTGGGGGATGCATGGCTAGGCGATGAAATATTCGTCTCTTGGATTGACTATAAAATCTGCCTGTTATGCTGTCTAGCTCATAATGTAATTTCAGACTATAAAAAACAAATCAGTGAATAACATATCACCAGCACCAGAAAAAGGAGGTGGAGGTAATAGGTTCACATTTCACAGATTTAAATACAGGAAAACGCACTTATGATGGCACAGAGATGCTGAAACATGAGTGCATCGTATGGGAAAAAGCGTTCTGCGTAAAAGGCGGACCTTATATCCAGTAACTTTCTTCTCTTGCTATTCAACGTTGCGTTTATACTATCAGATGTGTCTTCAGAACATTGTCTTAGTTTTTATATCTACACCTTTATTTTAAAATATATCTGTCCCTAGATATAAAAAATGAGAGATTTGTTTCACGGCTTTTCTGTTGATAATAGTCTTTGAACGGACAGCGTATTTTCCCTGAAATTCAATTACTCTGGTGTTACGTACCGAAATTTCTACGTTATATTCTATGACACTTTGTTCAAGCCTATACACACTTCTCTGAATAACATCCTCTCTTTTTTGTTAAACTGTAAATTCATCCGCAAACAATAAAACATTTACTGATGCATGGTGATTTTTTTCTCCAGGGGCTGACCTCTGTTTCACACTCTTCAACGATTGGTCAATGTATATATTAAATAATATATGCGAAATGCTACACATTTGTCTTGGTCCTTAAGTAGCTGTTGATTCAGTATTCTTTGTCCTTCCAGTACTAATTGAGATATCAGTTTTTTAGTGTATTCTTTTTAGTGTTTGAACTGAATGACGGGGGTATCCACTGAGACACACAATTTCCCATAGTTTAGAACTGTTTATCGATGATTTCGATGAAGCTGATTAATCCAGTTTGAGTTACCAAGAGAGCAAAGGTCGTGATTTAATTTGCCATGGCCGGCCGCTGTGGCCGAACGGAGGCTCTTCAGTCCGGAACCGCACTGCTGCTATGGTCGCAGGTTCGAATCCTGCCTCGGGCATGGATAAGTGTGATGTCCATAGGTTAGTTAGGTTTAAGTAGTTGTAAGTCTAGGGGACTGATGACGTTAAATGTTAAGTCCCATAGTGCTTAGAGCCATTTGAACCATTAATGTGCCAGGACATTTCAGATCATCTCACATTCCGCTGTAGAATGAAAAGTCATTCAGTAATAAATGTGACGCTCGAGCATTTACTCCACAGTACATCATCACATCAAGTGATTTCTCAAACCCTACACTGTATGAATTTCATCTTTTAAAAAATACATGTAGAAAAGGTTCGCCAACGACAGATAAAAGTAGATGACTAAATTTGTAACAGTAGAGGAAGAGGCGGTGCTGGATTCATGAGGGTTGCCTAACAGCATTCCACATTTAACCATTTTTTATTAAGTGACACAATTTCCAAGCATTAAACTGACTACCCAAACAAGGGGTGACACAGTTACACACACAGAATTACAATTTTTCAGTAAGCATAAATAAAGACCCCCAAGACGTACAGTCATTTAAAACAGTACAAATAGCTTCCCGTAGAAATTTTATAAGCACATAACCCTCAAAATGTACAATAATTTAAACAATACAAAATGCTATTACTTGGAAGTTGCGCAACCCCTTCACTGTGTACTAAATTACATTAAGGCAGGAAGCAAATTAAAGAAATAAGCTGCCTTAAAAAAATAAAAGTTTAAATATCGGGTTAACGATTGCACCAATTACTGCAAACAATCCCTGCGTAAAGTGAGGCAGAACCTCAGTTTAAATAAAAGAGATTAGTAAAATACATAAGTCAAAGTAAATCTTATAAGCAACTGACACACTGAATGTTGTTAAATTTACACTCAGTGATGGCAGTCCATCAGGTAACACTGGATAACACGATTCTAAATGACCATAGTTTCCAATGTATATATTCACCGGCGTCAGTAACATAGCACAGCTTAGCCAAACTTGCATATAGACAAGAGAAACAAAGCAGGCTAATGTCCTGATATATCATGGATGGAGGATTCGTTAATGAATCTGATGTCAATTCTTCGATGTTGGTATTACGAAGAACTGTCTCTAGTGCAATACTGCGCTGCATTTTATCATTAATGTCAAGCAAGGAACTGTGCCTAGCGGAATTGTCCATAAGCAAACAGTTCATACTTGTCGCATTTATTGAAAGGTCACCTAGTTTTTTTAACACAAGCGAATGACAGTTTCGCGTTGTAAAAGCTGGATGGTTCAGTTTGGTTGCGTAGTGTCTCCGTGTAAACTAGGCCTAGTTTTTGTGACAGTGGTGGCTTCAGCGAAACTTGGCAGCCTGACTGGTAGACAGACCCGCACAGCATCACTGATGTGCAGGTTGCATGCGCCGGGCGAGCCCGCGCCATCGCTTCGACCTGCGGTGAACTTCGGCGCGCTACGTATCGCTGTTTTAACGAGCAGGTGGGAAACATTGATTCCCGCTTGAAATTAGCGCTCCGCCGTTGGCCTAAACAAACAGCTAGCCTTCCGGTATTGCGTGCCAAGCGAAAACTTGCCTGTTTATCGCCGAGAGAGGCGGCCACGGGAGTTAGCGCGCGATGAGGGCGGGCGATTTTAGGTGCCGCACCGAAGCGAATGCGGCGAGCGAGCTAACAGCCAATCCGGTCATCCATTTGTTTGAGTGCACAGGCGGTCCGCCGATTTCCTGGCCAGGCTTACCTGCCTCTGGTCTGATTTCGCGTTTAGTTGTTGGAGAGCAGCTCTGACCCACAGCGTAATTCCTCAGCAGACCATTCTCTAGCACAAGTTCGTAGCTTAGGTTTGATTCTGTTAACACCATTTCCGTCCACATAATGCTAATTGCGAGGTGTCCTATTCGAGTGTTCCACCTAATGCATTCGCAATTCAGAGTAGCTTATTGAAATTAAGCCCGTCATTTTCATATGCGTAAGAACACTGGACAGTGGAGTGGTACATAGAGTTCTGTTCTGAATCCATTTGTTTTCTGGATACATATCAGTGATCTACCACCAATCCAGACAGAGGACTCAAAAAAAAAAAAAAATTCTCTTTGCATATGACTCAAGTGCCACTGTGAAGCACAGTGAAAGTAATACAGCGCAGAGATCAGATAAAATGTGGAATCATTACAAGCACAACACAACACATTACCATGCCTAATAAGGTGTAGGGAGCCCGTAGGCATTCAAAACAGCTTCCAGTCGTCTCGGAATAGACAAAGACAGATCCCGTATGTTCGTAAAGTGGATCTTGTACCGTTTTTTAGCGAAAAATAGTGGCAAGTTCAGGTAGCTAGCGGTCGCACACCCTTCTCTACAAAGTAGATCACGAAAGCCCAGTGACACTGGTGTTTGATAACTGTAGTGGCCAGGGAGATGCAGCAATTCATCCTGGTGCTCACAGAAACAATTCTGCACTATGAGAACTGTGTGAACAGGTGCCCTGTCGTCACTACTGTGGAACAAGCATTGTACCGTGGGATAGACCTGATCAGCCAAAGTGGTTACATAATCCGTGTCAGTAATGCGACCTTGGAGACTACCCATGGCGCCATTGAATATCACGATACGGCTGCCCAAATCATCGCCGAACCCCCGAAATGTTTCACTCTGGGACTCAATCGCGGCCATAAATTGAAAACAGTGTGAAACAACATTCGTGCGACCAAATGACCTTAGTGGCTTAGCAATTCTAGCTCGCCCCACAGTTCCCCGATTATGGAGCTCTTTTAATGTTGTCTTGGTGCTGATACGGTTCGCGTTTGCGACATTCAGTTCTTCAGTGACCTTTGCAGTGTCGTCTTCTGATATGACGTCACAATCCTCTTTAATTGTTTGTCACGATCACTCAACACACCCTTTATGAATATGGTATCTGTTCTTTCGGACATGTCCGAAAGAACAGATACCATCGTCATATCGTTAAGCCTAACCGGCCATTGACCTCCTTCTTCTGAGCTGTATGCACACGCATTGCCCGAACTCTTACGGGACTCGGTAAGATTGTCTGCCGCGAGTAATGAGTGTAATGGGCAGGGGCACTGCGAATGTAGTGTGTGGACATTAAGTCGGGAATGTGGGTCTCTCGAGGAGCGTTCATGGGATAAATCCCAGCAAACGCACTATCCTCTGTGCCCTCGGTGGCTCAGATGGATAGAGCGTCTGCCATGAAAGCAGGAATCCCGTTTTCGAGTCCCAGTCGGGGCACACATTTTCAACTGTCCCCGTTGATGTATATCAACGCCTGTAGACAGCTTAGGGTTTTGATTAAGTTATCAACACACACTTGGTCCAATTGTGGCTTAGCGGATGGTGTTTCTCTGCTATCCTTATATGCGGTATAGATGTTCGATGCTGTGCCTCTTGAAACACCAAACACTTGGGCTCTATTGATTACGAAAGCACAAGCAGTTTGCCCACGTTCGAATTCACTTAGCTCCGACGTAATGGGCTCACAAGTACACAGAAAACTGTTCTAACCACGACTGACACTTGCAGTGTATTGAGGACATTGAAAGTGTGCCATTGATGGTCGAATACCAACCTTCAGGCATGGATAGCATCTGTATTTATGTTCAAGCTTGTGATTCTAACGGTGTTTCCATATTTTTATCGAACGCGTGTTTCTAGTGTGATAAACACTAACGTCAGCGCTGTGACCGGGCGGTTCTAGGCGCTTCAGTTCGGAACTGCGCGACCGCTACGGTCGCAGGTTCGAATCCTGCCTCGGGAATGGATGTGTGTGATGTCCTTAGGTTAGTTAGGTTCAAGTAGTTCTAAGTCTAGGGGACTGATGACCTTAGATGTTAAGTTTAGAGCCATTTGAACTAACGTCAGCACGTGGCTTTCAGAGAGCAGATGAACGCTTAACTAAAAAAAAAAAAGAAAATGCCGTGCATACAGTTGCTAGCACGGAACTCCTGGTAAAGCAAAATTTTGTTAACTTAAGGTGGTCTAACAGACAGTTTATTTATTTATTTATTTATTTATTTATTTAATCGTATGGCTAGGGCCCCCCGTCGGGCAGACGGTTCGCCGGGTGCCGGTCTTTCAATCTGACGCCACTTCGGCGACCTGCAGTCGATGAGGATGAGAGGATAATGAGGTGGACGGCACAACAGCCAGTCCCTGGGCGGAGAAAATTCCGCGACCCAGCCGGGAATCGAACTCGGGCCCAGAGGATTGACAATCCGTCACGCTGACCATTCAGCTACCGGGGGCGGACTAACAGAGAGTGAAGTTGACTGTTAAAATGCGTTGTAGTAAGTGTAGGAATTGAAGGCCTTCTTGGAAGTATCACGTTCCAGATCGTCCGCAGAAAAAACATGCTTTGCTCACTGTAAGAATGATCACTGTTTCTTCACTGAAACGAGGTGGTTTGTTTACTTTTCTTACTTTCGCTCCATCTTCACGCATGGTGTTACACAAGGGACGTTCAGTAAGTAGTACAACACATTTTTTCTTCCTGAAGGCAAATACAAAAACCTATTTTTCAACAGTATCTCCCTTCAAGGCGACAGCCTAAATCCACCGTGCTGGGAGGGCCGGTATGCCAGCATTGTACCACTCTACTGGTCGACGTGGAAGACATCGTCTCGCTGCACCAATAACCTTCCCGTCATCCGTGTACTGCATCCCGCGACGTGCGTCCTTCGTTGGGCCAAACAGATGGAGGTCGGAAAGTGCGAGATCCTGGCTGTAGGGTGAATGAGGAAGAACAGTCCAGCGAAGTTGTGTGAACTGCCCTCTGGTGTGCAGGCCTTGCGTTGTCTTCGAGAAGGAGAAGTGACTTTACCGTCTGAGTGTGCGGCTTTGAACCTTTTCCCCGCAGAAGAGATAGTGTGGCGCCACTCCACGGATTGCCGTTTTGTTTCCAGTTCGAAGTAATGAACCCTTATTTCACCACCTATAACGATGGTCGACAAAAAATTGTCACGATCAGCCTCGTAACACGGAAGTAAATCCGCACAGATTATCCTTCGTTGCTCTTTCTGATCTTCTGTCAGCGGGCACACACACTATTGAGTACCCCAGTTGGTGGACTAGTGTATCAGCACCACCAACAGAAACGTACAGTTGAGCAGAGAGGTGTCTGATTGTGACCCGTCGATCATCTCGAATGTGTGTTCGCTCGCTCCAACAATTGAGTAGTAACTTTTTTTTATATATAAAGTGCATTTCAACCATCACCTGTTTATTGTCCCATTAGTCATCTATCGGTTTCGGTTGTTAACAATCATCCAGGATGTAAGGTACAACATATGATGGTTAATAACCGAAACCAACGCGCGGGATTAGCCGAGCGGTCTAGGGTGCTGCAGTCATGGACTGTGCGGCTGGTCCCGGCGGAGGTTCGACTCCTCCCTCGGGCATGGGTGTGTGAGTGTGTTTGTCCTTAGGATAATTTAGTTGAAGTTGTGTGTAAGATTTCACACATTCACAATAACCGAAACCGGTAGATGACTAATGGGGTATACCAGGTAAATGTAACCCCAATTTTTTGCATGGTAGAGTAATTATGGTGTACGCGTACCTGGATACAGTGTTTACGCAGCAATCGCCGACATAGTGTAACTGAGATGGAATAAGGGGAACCAGCCCACATTCGCCGAGGTAGATGGAAAAGCCGCGCGGAATTAGCCGAGCGGTGTAAGGCGCTGCAGCCATGGTCTATGCGGCTGGTCCCGGCGGAGGTTCGGGTCCTCCCTCGGGCATGTGTGTGTGTGTGTGTGTGTGTGTTGTGTGTGTGTGTGTGTGTGTGTGTGTGTGTGTGTGTTTGTCCTTAGGAGAATTTAGGTTAAGTAGTGTGTAAGCTTAGGGACTGATAACCTTAGTTGTTAAGTCCCATAAGATTTCACACACATTTGCACATTTGCAGATGGAAAACCGCCTTAAAAACCATCCACATGCTGGCCGGCACATCGGACCTCGACACTAATCCGCCAGATGGATTCGTGCCGGGGACCGGCAGTCTTCCCGCTGGGGAAGCAGCGTGTTAGACCGCGCGGCTATCCGGGCCGGCATCACACGCTACTCACACAGGGCAAACCGAACATTTAATGAGCCCAACAACTAAATAATTTAAGATAATACTTCATCAAATCACTATCGTAATGCGTTCGACTTACCTTCTCAAGCATCTCGGCAAAACAATAAATACAAAATAACTGACAATATTGAAGACAGCAAGAATTAAAAAAATGTTTCTTGAAATACGATCATAAAATTTCTTGACATCACTGCGTTCCTAATATTAGATTAGTCAGTACAGTAAGCCTTAAGGAGAGTTGGAACGCCCTATCCCGACAATGTTACATTTAGTGACTTGGCTTCCCTGTATTCCAGGTAGCCATTGACATGAAACTTTTACAGGACATTAAGCTGTACGTTCTGAGTCTGCTGAACTTCAGTATTTGCACTTCAGCCACTGCTGAAATTTTGTGTACTTTTTTTGTGCCTTATCCTAAATAATTTTAATTATACATAACATTATATTTTTCTTTTAGTTCACTAGACTCAGGATATGTATGTTACTACTTCTTGAAAATTTCAGTACTTTACTCGAAGTGGTTTCTGAGATTTAGGGAAAAATGCAACAGAAAATGTTAATTTTCAGGAACGGCTTCTAAAGTTTCAAAAGACTGTAACTCACTTAGTATATGCTTAATTTTTTATTTTTAGTCACTCAGAAGCACCCTGCACCGCACAGTATATCATCCTCTTGATCTTTTTCCAAGTTTTTTCTTCTTTTCTTCTTTCTGGACTCCTTAGTGGCCAACTGTGCTGCATACTCTGCTTTATCAATGTGAACCTTGTCCATCCGTTCAAGTTCTCTGATGCAGTCTGCTTCAGAATTAATTCCCATATGCTGTAGCACTTTCACCCTACCAATGTTGCCATCATTAAACGCAATAATAGCATCACTGACCCCCCACTTTAGTGTCTTCATTCCAACAAAAACATTTTTTGGTAAGAGAGTCCATACAAGATTACTGAATGATTCATTTGGATTTTGAGTCTGACCATGCAGACGATTCTTCAGTAATTCAGGGTTTGCCAGGTCTCTGTAAATAGGTTTTATGATATCTATGACTGCTGCTGGGATGGAATGTTTATGGCTGAATGAACTGTTCGAGTACTGGGCATTGCACCATGAATCAGATACAAGAGGGCGCAGGTGGTGTACTGGTTTTTCGTCAGTTGACAGTCTGTGGGAGAAGGTAGCCCATACTGCCTGCTTCATTTTCTACAAATCCTCAGTTTTATTTCTGATGGCCATCCCTAATACTGCTCTAGTTCATCAATAATTTTGTCTGTCAGCCTGCCTCTTAGGGTTTCATCACCATCGACGTACAACGCGTGTTTATACTATAAAACGATACGATACAGTTTTTGCAGTGCTACCAATACAAACACGTAATTTAACCTTTATAACACAGCAATTCACAGCCTTCTATATAAAAAAATTACCGATTTTATTAGGTCTTGAAGTAATGCATGTAAAAATTTTAACATTTTCAACCGGTGTAGATTATATTTAAAAAAATAAAATACTTCCCATTTGAGTTTGTAAGTGATATATAATCAATTTAATCGAAAAATTTTAAATTTTATAGTGAGATAAAAATCTGAAAATGTGAAAACTTAAAAAGTGAACTTGTGTAAATCTATGACTTTTTAAGCTTGGTGGCTTTTCGACATTAACGCCAATCCCCCACGGTGAGGAGATGTTCATAAACAAGCCCCAATGTTTAAGTGACTAATGTCTAGTGAGAAAGTGGAGGCCACGCCTTTGACTCTGAATCAATAGTTTGTTTAACCAAACAGTAGGGTTCGGAAACTAACTTCAAATAAAAATTACTGAATTCATCAACTGGGGAAGAACAGCACTTGTTTACGGTTCAGCTGAACCAAGCACTTTAGGTCAGAGGAGAAATGTATCGCTATATTTAATATTCCTGCTACGGTCGCAGAATCGAATCCAGCCTTGGGCATGGATGTGTGTGATGTCCTTAGGTTAGTTAGGTTTAAGTAGTTCTAAGTTCTAGGGGACTGATGACCTCAGAAGTTAAGTCCCATAGTGCTCAGAGCCATTTGAACCAGGAAACAACTCCCCCTCCCCACCTGGAAATTTATCTTTACTCGTGTAATCCTCCACAGTCTTTTTCTTCTTCACGACAAGTATTAGAAAAGTCGCCTGTTACGATAATCCATCTTTTGTATGGTCTTCCTAAATTTCTTCTTCCAGTGCTTTTATAATTTAGAGTATTTACCGGAATCTTTCTCCGCCCATACGATTCAGCCATTTTCCTCTATTTCCCTTTATTTTTTGGTTTATGTTATGTATTCCCAGATCTTTCCTTATTTCATTTTTTTTTTTTTTACGATCTGCCCTTGTACATTCTCCCACTCTTCTTAGAAATCTCAATTCTTGAGCCTTTATTCGACTTTCTTGGTGTGTTATTGTTGCCCATGCTTCACTTCCATAAATAAGGGTACTGCTCAAAAATGGTTCAAATGGCTCTGAGCACTATGGGACTTAACATCTGAGGTCATCAGTCCCCTAGAACTTAGAACTACTTAAACCTAACTAACCTAAGGACATCACACACATCGATGACCGAGGCAAGTTTCGAACCTGCGGCCGTAGCGGTCGCGTGGTTAAGGGTACTGCTATTGTTTTTATAAAACTTCAGCTGGGTTTCTATCCTGGCTTTATCCTGCAAACTTTTTACGATGGTTCTACACATGGATGTATAATTGTTTGATTTTTTGGTCCACGTCATTGTTGTATTCGTAAGTGATGTCGCATCGTAGAAATTTAAAATGTCCGCCAGAGCATCGCAGTTGCTTCCGATTCGGACATCACTGAGCGGCAATGCCGAGTCTAATACCAACGCTACTCAACCCCCAACTGCGGCGACCGTAGGCAAGGCAGAGCACAACCCTGGCATACATCCTGTAGCCCCACCTGCTGACTCAGCCAAACAAGTCTCTGAGGAACCGTGCTGCCCTGGCTCACACCATACTGTTTGTTTCTCCTCGCTCCGGACACTCCTTCACGGAACGGCCTGCAGGTGGCGCCATCGTCCCGAATCAAAGGTGCTCGTGGTAATTCGAATGTGTCGAAAAGCGTCATAGTTTTGTTCGGCTCCAATCAAACCAGCCACTTCGGTGAAAGTTCAGTAACGCCACAACCCTCTGGTAATTTTGTTCATGTCTTATTAAGTCTTTAGTTCTGTTGTTTATAAAGTATCTAGTCAGCGTTCTGTAAACTATAAAATGATTCTTTCCATGGTCAAGTATCTTTCGCTCGCAGAGTCCCACGGAACCTGATAAAAAAAATAAAATTACTGACCCCAAGATACAGCACGCTAAATACCGAGTAACAGCGGCTCTAGCCTTCACAGCGGCCTGAATTTGACGAAGAAGAAACTCAACAGCTTTCTTCAGGTATGCCATACCGCCAGTGTCTTCCCGTGCTGACCGCTGTACCTCGCCTGGCGACCAGTGCGTTCTGCTTGCGTCACAGGCACCAGGCCTGCCAACAGTCCCCACGCGGTGGCTGACACGTGACCATCTGTCGCCCGGCGGTGACAACGCTGGCCCGCTTGGCCGTGCGTCATCTGGACGCGCCGTGTGCTCACATGCGTGCGTGACTATCACGCGTGTGCTTGCGACCCCTTGCCCTCCCCCCCACCCCCCACCGACCGGACAGATCTGGCGCCTGGCATTCGGACAACAGGCCGTGGGTACGCGAGCAGTGCGGTGGGCTAATTTCGGCACGAAATAATTGACGTAAACAAACGAGCAAACGGCGCTTGCGTTGCCAACATTTGCATCCGATATCATTTGGCGAGCATTACCGGGAGAGGGGTCCGCGCGGCAGCGATATGCGTGACGTCACAGCCAGTATAACCCCATAGGCGAAACAAATACAGGCCCTACAATCTACCCGCCGTTCACTCTCTAGCAGATTGGACACTGCTGCGAGGCTTCATGACTGACGGAAGCTGCGGCCAGTCAGTTATAAAATATTGTTTTCATTACTAGTTTTTGAGCCAGGTGAGGTTCACTTTGAGATGAGGAATGCATAGTCATGTTTGTAGCGTGTTGCTGGGAACTGTCTCTGCGACAAGAAGACAGGACTTCGCATTGTGTGTTAGAGATATGACGAGTTCTGTTGAAAAACTGACTAAGTAATTAAAGCAAGCTTCTGTTTCGACACAACTATCCATTTCAGTAATACGTGGCTATACAGGGCTATTACAAATGATTGAAGCGATTTCATAAATTCACTGTAGCTCCGTTCATTGACATATGGTCACGACACACTACAGATACGTAGAAACATTCTAAAGTTTTGTTCGGCTGAAGCCGCACTTCAGGTTTCTGCCGCCAGAGCGCTCGAGAGCGCAGTGAGACAAAATGGCGACAGGAGCCGAGAAAGCGTATCTCGTGCTTGAAATGCACTCACATCAGTCCGTCATAACAGTGCAACGACACTTCAGGACGAAGTTCAACAAAGATCCACCAACTGCTAACTCCATTCGGCGATGGTATGCGCAGTTTAAAGCTTCTGGATGCCTCTGTAAGGGGAAATCAACGGGTCGGCCTGCAGTGAGCGAAGAAACGGTTGAACGGTTGCGGGCAAGTTTCACGCGTAGCCCGCGGAAGTCGACGAATAAAGCAAGCAGGGAGCTAAACGTACCACAGCCGACGGTTTGGAAAATCTTACGGAAAAGGCTAAAGCAGAAGCCTTACCGTTTACAATTGCTACAAGCCCTGACACCCGATGACAAAGTCAAACGCTTTGAATTTTCGGCGCGGTTGCAACAGCTCATGGAAGAGGATGCGTTCAGTGCGAAACTTGTTTTCAGTGATGAAGCAACATTTTTTCTTAATGGTGAAGTGAACAGACACAATGTGCGAATCTGGACGGTAGAGAATCCTCACGCATTCGTGCAGCAAATTCGCAATTCACCAAAAGTTAATGTGTTTTGTGCAATCTCACGGTTTAAAGTTTACGGCCCCTTTTTCTTCTGCGAAAAAAACGTTACAGGACAAGTGTATCTGGACATGCTGGAAAATTGGCTCATGCCACAACTGGAGACCGACAGCGCCGACTTCATCTTTCAACAGGATGGTGCTCCACCGCACTTCCATCATGATGTTAGGCATTTCTTAAACAGGAGATTGGAAAACCGATGGATCGGTCGTGGTGGAGATCATGATCAGCAATTCATGTCATGGCCTCCACGCGCTCCCGACTTAACCCCATGCGATTTCTTTCTGTGGGGTTATGTGAAAGATTCAGTGTTTAAACCTCCTCTACCAAGAAACGTGCCAGAACTGCGAGCTCGCATCAACGATGCTTTCGAACTCATTGATGGGGACATGCTGCGCCGAGTGTGGGAGGAACTTGATTATCGGCTTGATGTCTGCCGAATCACTAAAGGGGCACATATCGAACATTTGTGAATGCCTAAAAAAGCTTTTTGAGGTTTTGTATGTGTGTGTGCAAAGCATTGTGAAAATATCTCAAATAATAAAGTTATTGTAGAGCTGTGAAATCGCTTCAGTCATTTGTAATAACCCTGTACATTAAACTGTTTCGTTCCTTCTTTTCTTGACCTCAGGAAGACGTTTTATACATTTCCGCACTGTCGTTTAGCGAACACTCTCGCAGGTAGTAACGGATCTGGTAAGTAGCTGGAGATTGTGCCGGCGTAATTGTAGCTTTGTTTTAGTCTTGGCTTCGGAAGGATTGAAGAGAGAGAAATAAACGAGTGTCTGTCAGCGTCTACAATACCATCAGATTAGAACGGCCTCACTTGATGGTCTCCGGACCGTAATGGCCTCGGATTCATCGTCCGAGCGCTGTAGCGCAGTGGTAACGCGCTACGTAAGCTCTTTTCGTGTGTTAACTTTGCTCTTTGTGTGACAGTCTATGTGGTGTAACATTATGCTAATTGGTGAATGTGTATAGCCATTAGGTGTCACTGTATGAATCTTCCGTGTTTAGAGCTCCTATGTGTATCACTCTTCCCTAAACACACTAAACAAATCTTAAGAACTACTTAGAATGCAAAAGGAAATTTTCTGTTTGCAGTGTCGCCGGTATTATGTGGCCTAGGAGTGCCGTAACTATACTACTTTTGAATAAAAATATTAACAGTGTAAATTTCATACAATATTCGAGATGTAATTGCTCTAAAAGTGAACTTGACTATCGGTTAATAATTAATGTAATAGAGTAGCTATCTCTAACACACTGAAAGAATTCCTCATCAACAATCAAAAGTCACAATGACCAACTGTCGTCTGCAAAATCTGTAAGTAGTTACAAATATAACTTATGAATTATACTGAAAATTTGCGAATGGATAGAGTTTACTAATTCTTCTCCACAACGTTCCTCTTGTCCATAATAATAATAATAATAATAATAATAATAATAATAATATGCAACAACGGAAACATAACTCATATGAAATGGTCTCAGCGACAGAACGTAAAGAACCTAACAATTTGGGGCTCAAAGAAGAATTTTTAAAAATCTGTTATAACTGATTTGTATATTAATTAACCGGATTAAAAATGTGCACCTGTATACATTACTGTTCATTGTTACTTTAATTTGAATATACTACTCAACTTTTGTTGCAAACTCAGATTCTGTAGTAGTATTGTAATAACACAGCAATTAGCCATAAATACAACTTTCCTTTTTGCTAACAGTGGTTCACTCTGGATTCCAAAGTTTATATTGTCGTCGAGTAGTCAGTCCGTGGGTACTTTTGTGTCGATCATTGGCTGAGTCGGATTGTTGACTTGGCCGTACTGGTTTGGCGGCCTCATCTCGGAATGCTGATACTGCAGCTTTTGACATCTATATAAATAAAAATTAGTGTTAACGTTCATTTGTTCTAAATCGTGTAAGCTCTTAACCGATTGCTTTGAAATTTTTACACAGCTTCGAATACTAATACAGGCATGTTCTACGAATTTATTTCTTTAATATATGTATATTTAATACATACAATATCAAATATATAAATATGGTATATCTAAAGCGAAAACACTGTTACCAAACATGTACCTTTCCGATTTACTACCAGTTTCTACATGTTGCCGTAATAAACGTTTAGACACATATACAGGCTATATACCTTATGCTCGTGCATATATATAAAGTCAACACATCGGATTCAATCAATGCGCAGAAGTGGCCGGTGTCTGACTACCTGACAGCAATATAAACTCTGGAATCCAGAGAGACTCCCTTATCAATGTACTCAGGATATCCAAATATCACAAACAAAACTGCCACTGCTCACAATGTAGACACCCTACAAACGGAATCGTATTCGAGAGGACGATGGCTCAAGTTCCGGTCCGACCGTAGAGATTTAAGTTTTCCGTGGTTCCCCTAAACCACATAAAACTGATGCCGGAATGGTTCCTTCAAAGGGGCACAGGCGATTTCCTTCGCTACCCTTCCTCAATCCGTCTATAATGACCTCGTCACCGACTGGACGTTAATGTTTGTGTTCCTGGCCTTAGTCGTAATGCAGGAAATGTATTTCGCAATTGCAAGTATGAACCACCAACGACAATGAAAATTTGTGCCAGACCGGGACCCGAACCCGAATTTCACGCTTAACGCGAACGGTCGCCTTAACCGCTTCAGTTATCAGTGAACGAGTCATTGTAGACCCAAACTTCCATATGTGTTGTTCCACGTGTCACAACCTGCACTCGTACATTACGTATATTCCCGTCCAGGAAGGACATATTTATTGAGAGTCGAGGGACTGGTATTGTCGAATAAATATGAAGTTGCATTGCCTCTATGATTAAGAAGTACCATGCAAAGTTCTTTGTAGTGCATGCATGTCCGAGGAAACATTGCATTGTACTTAATAATGCAGGTACAGTACTTCTGTTTCGTATTTGTCTTAAAGGCCTGCACGTTTCCCCTCAACATCTGCAAAATTACTTTCGAGACCACCTAAAGCCAGTGGTCTATGGACACAGTGCACCTCCAAGCTGCACCGTGGCCCAAAAAAACATAAAACAGGTGTCTCAGAAGAGTCAAAATGATGACATGGCACGTAATCAAGTATACATTCATTTTTTCTTTTACAGAATCCACTAACGGAAAAGGAACGCAAAACATACACACGCACTAGGATGAGCATTTACTGTGGATACACTGTACACTGCATATGGACGATAAATACACATTCAGATTGCATAACCGGAAATATGAACACCTCAGAGGTAGTGAAAACGCACCTATCCAAATTTTTTATGAATTCTATGCTCCATTAAAACTTGAGTAGATGTCCATTTACACAACACACATTACGATGAGAACATTGTGTGTGCATGTTTGTGGTTGGTTGGTTGGTTTGAGGAAGGAGACCAGACAGCGTGGTCATCGGTCTCATCGGATTAGGGAAGGATTGGGAAGGAAGTCGGCCGTGCCCTTTCAGAGGAACCATCCCGGCATTTGCCTGGAGTGATTTAGGGAAATCACGGAAAACCTAAATCAGGATGGCCGGACGCGGGATTGAACCGTCGTCCTCCCGAATCCGAGTCCAGTGTCTAACAACTGCGCCACCTCGCTCGGTGCATGTTTGTGTTTGGATAGCGTAAGCCACAGAGATTGCACTGAAGGAAACCTTGTGATATTTTCCTTCTTTCTTCTTTTTTTATCCACTTAATATGGCTTCCGGAGGAAAAAGGGGAGAGAGAGAGAGAGAGAGAGAGAGAGAGAGAGAGAAACGTCAGTTGAAAGACCACAAATCTCTTTCTGCACGCAAACGGGTCAATGCTGTTATCGCGATGTTTGTTTCATGTGGCTGGAAGAGCGCCAGCGGAGAGGAAATTCGATTACAACTAATGGCTGAAAAAATAAAACACTCGCAGCTGCTCATGAATATGTTATGAAGGCCGAAGCACCACCGTTGGCCGAATAGCCTACCGTCTGCCTGTAGAGAATTACCGCTGATATTATTGAGCAGCACAAAAGCGCCTGCTGCGAAAACGTGCCCTCCTTTTTGTCCGCTGCCACTCCCCCTTCTCTTCGCTGCCGGTAGCTAACTTCATTTCCGTTCTTTTTTTTATATAAATGCCGTGAGTGGCCTAATACAATCATAAGCGTGAAAATTACATGTGGGTGCAAATTCTCTCGCGAAACGCCTTTACAGAATTCCGCCCTGAGAAACGGAGTGTATTTGGCTACGGTCGTATTTCAGTCGGCGAAAAAGGTGAGGGTGATTTCAAAATTGCTCAGATGTTCAGGTTACGTAATTGTAATGTAAAAGTTACATTCTTTTAAAATCAGTATTTATAAAATGGCGAGCTTTCATTAATAGCGACTCCAGCGAAGGTAAATTAGTGCCACAAAATTCTTCTCTAGCACCACATTTCAAATGTTTCTATGTTATTTTTGTCTGAACTCCTTATCGTCCACGTTGCACTTCCGTACAAGGCTATGCTCCATAATGAATTCCCTAACCAATTTATATTCGTAGTTAACAAATTCTTCATTTTCAGAAACGCTTTTCTTGCTACCGTCAGTCTGCATTTCGTAACCTCTTTACCTCGATCACCGTTAGTAACTTGCTACCCAAATAACGAAATTTCATTGTTTTTAATGCTTCATTTCCTAATATAATTCCATAAGTATCGCTTGATTTAATTCTATTAAATTCAGTTACCCTTGCTTTACTTTTGTTGACATTCATCTTATAACCTCGTTTCAGAGCACTATTCATTCTGTTCAGTTAATCTTCCAAGTCCTTTGCTGTCTCTAACGGAATTGCAATGTCACCGGAAAACTGCAATATTTTTCTGTGTGAACTTCAATTCCATTGGCTTCCTTTTCTGTTTGCTCAGGGTAGACATCCAATGACATCGGGGAGAGGCTACAATCGTGGCGCACGCTCCTCTGAACTACCTTACGACTTACCTTAGAAGATAGACAGATGAAGGGCAAACCAACGTTTAAAGCATTTGCAGATGTTGAGAAAGCTGTTAACTGTGTTGACAAGAACACACTTTTTGCAATTGTGAAGGTTGCAGAGGCTAGATGCAGGGAGGAAAAGGTAATTCAGTAAAACAGTGTGCCTGTATAGCAGCCATCACATTTGACAGTTCTGAAGCAGATCTTAGCTGAATTTCGACAGTTAGCCTCTCCTTTATAAGTACATAATATTTTTTCACAAGTATCCCAGTTTTTTTTATAGGAGATAGTACTGCTCAAAACAAGAAAAAAAGCCTGTCAATCCGCATCATATACAAATTTTGTTAAGATATGGATTATTCTGTCATATAATAGGTGCGCATGTTGTCACTGGGGACTGCACACACAGTGCTGGTAATCCGGGATGGTGATTTTTGTGTCCTGAGAGATTGCTACTGAAAAAAAATCATACAGAGGTTTGGGTTGTTTGAACCTAACAGATGTGGGGCATTCTGACTGTAAACTCTCCTTTGGTAGGAGCGTCGGTGGCGGATAGTGGAACATGCTGGGGGTTTTGCGGGACGCAATTCCAAGTTATCATTTACTAATAAACATAGTGTCACCATATTACAGTTGGTGACAAGAGCGATTTTGCACGCATCAATCACTATCCAATTTAATAGGCATTTGCATTCGGTCACATTAACCAAGAAATCAAACAAACCTTGGATCTTGCGAACCACAAAAAACAAATTACAACTTAATTCTCCATTAGTCAAAAAAACTCTTTGACACGTGTTGAAACATACATGCTTCACACAGCCTAGTGCAACAAGCACTCTAAATATAAACACATTAGAGCGGTTACAAAACAATGATCTGTTGCCCATCAGATTAAACTTTGAATCACGATGGCTCCCTCAGACACGTGCTGCTATCTATGCATACTCTCGGCGCTGCCAGTGCTCTAAAACATTTTAAAGGAAACAAAGAGAGTCTCCTTCTCTAGCTCGAGAAACATCAGATTGCCTCATCACTTAAAGACATACATGATGAACAAAGAGAAGTCAAACTTAATATCAAGTAAAACAGGGGACAGCGAGGAAAAATCTTGCCGTTGTAACCAATCCCCACACTTCGGCTAGGTACAGTTACTGTAACATTTATAGTTCAACAAAACACGATACCCCAGAGGAAGGTTCAAGATGGTTGAAATGGCTCTGAGCACTATGGGACTTAACATATGAGGTCATCTGTCCCCTAGACTAGGAACTACTTAAACCTAACTAACCTAAGGGCATCACACATATCCACATGCCCGAGGCAGGATTCGAACCTGCGACGGTAGCGGTCGCGCGGTTCCAGACTGAAGCGCCTAGAACCGCTCGGCCACACCGGCCGGCCCATAAGAAGGGAACAATAACACAACGCAGTACTGGATACAAAGATGAGCAAAAGAGCACCACTAACAAGGACAGCGCCATAACTGACAACACAACATCTTACAAGGGAACTCCCTCAGATTTAGTTATAAGTTGGCACAGTGGATAGGCCTTGAAAAACTGAACACACACCAGTCGAGAAAACAGGAAGAAGTTGTGTGGAACTATGAAAAAAATAAGCAAAATATACAAACTGAGTAGTCCATGCGCAACATAGGCAACATCAAAGATAATATGCGCTCAGGAGTGCCGTGGTCCCGTGGTTAGCGTGAGCAGCTGCGGAACGGGAGGTCCTTGGTTCAAGACTTCCCTCGAGTGTAATTTTACTTTATTTTCGCAAAGTTATGATCTGTCGTTCGTTCATTGACGTCTCTGTTCACTGTAATTAGTTTAGTGTCTGTGTTTTGCGACCGCACCGCAAAACCGTGCGATTAGTAGACGAAAGTACGTGCCTCTCCAATGGGAACCGAAAACATTTGATCGCAAGGTCATAGGTCAACCGATTCCTCCACAGGAAAACACGTCTGATATATTCTATACGACACAGGTGACGGCATGTGCGTCACATGACAGGAATATTTTGTCGAACCACCTAATTTGTACACTTGGCGAATGGGTAAAAATATTCTTCTACCTTGACCGATTTAGGTTTTCTCGTGGATGTGATAATCACTCCCAAAAAGTGATGAAAACATAAGAGCCTGTCACATAAACTGCAACAAATGAATGCAGCAGTTTCACAGTCGCACTGTTTTCTCTGTGCTCTGTCAAAACATGTTTTTAACGTTTTCAAATTTTTCCGTGTGTAGACCGTCTAATCCTGCATATGTCCAAGCAAATCTGAACATGTCCTGGAATTTTGGAGAGCGAAATTGATTATGTGTCAGTGCTTGAACTTTGATAATTGTCTGAAAATAAAAAAAATAAACTTTTCACTCCAGGGAAGACTTGAACAAAGGACCTCTCGTTCCGCAGCTGCTCACGCTTACCACGGACCACGGCGGTCCTAAGCTGACAGTCTCCTTGATGTTGCCTATCTTGCGCATGGACTACTCAGTTTGTATATTTTGCTTATTTTTTTCATAGTTCCACACAACTTGTTTTCTATTTTCTCGATTGATGTGTGTTCAGTTTTTCAAGGCCTATCCACTGTGCCAACTTATAACTAAATGTGAGGGGGGTGCGATGGGGAGGTTCCCTTGTTAGAAGAATGTCGCTCATACAACAAGGAAGCACAATGCCTCCCAGGCAGTGTCACTGAAAACTGAATAAAGCAATAACTGCCACACGACGTCGCTTAAACACTGCCAACCCACACTCTAGGAACGCATCACACTGCTACACCAGCACATAACAGTAGAGGGGGGAGCTGACAAATAGTCGCCGGCCGGAGTGGCGGTGCGGTTCTAGGCGCTACAGACTGGAGCCGAGCGACCGCTGCGGTCGCAGGTTGGAATCCTGCCTCGGGCATGGATGTGTGTGATGTCCTTAGGTTAGTTAGGTTTAATTAGGTCTAAGTTCTAGGCGACTGATGACCTCAGAAGTTAAGTCGCATAGTGCTCAGAGCCATTTGAGAAATAGTCGCCACCAGAACAGATGCTTCATGAACCGTAACAAACAGACCATGACTTCGCTCCAAAGAGCAGTGGTGTGGTGCCTGTTTATCCTCTTGCAGCCACAGCTGGAAACCGTGCTAATATGTTGCCGTCACTTCCGCGTCCATCCGTACGCGACAAGCATAGCCTGCACCGGCG
Organism: Schistocerca americana; assembly: GCF_021461395.2. NCBI lineage: Eukaryota > Metazoa > Arthropoda > Insecta > Orthoptera > Acrididae > Schistocerca > Schistocerca americana. The sequence goes on from NC_060126.1 coordinate 481,115,332, forward strand.
CACTGTACTTCGTACACTGCAGCAAGAAGATCTCTGTAATTCCGCAGGACCTGTCCGTAAAGCGTACTCCATAAACAGCAACGAAAAATGGCAGGCACACAGACCGCATTCGTTGCCGATATCTGCGCTCTATCCATCCAGACGCCGTACTCCATACACGTTAATGAGCAAATGACAGGCGGCCTGAACCAGTTGCCAGAGGCCACTATCGACGTGGCTTCAGATCACACCCTACTGACTCCGTACACGGGCTGGCTTCTCCCCAACGCACCGTGGTAACGCGCCTAAACCGCGCGGCTACCCCGCGCGGCAATGAAGTGTTGATCACTCCTCATGCCAGTTTGACGTTTGTTGCTTGCATTCTCCATGATTTTGTAGTTTTATTAGACAGCAGTGTATATTGACAAGCCTGAATGAAAATTTAATGTTAGTGCAACCCTTCAAGCGAGTTGTGTTTACCTTGCTGTTGGTGATGTTGCAGGTGAGACGCCGCTGCCTTTTCTTTCGGCCGCTGCGCTGTGTCACGGGATAACAGTACGGTGCGCGCCCCTCGTTCACACGGACAGTGCTGGCTTCCTGCTGAACTGGATACGTCATCGTGAGTACCGCCTAATGTCGAATGTGGTGCAGCGCTGTCTCTGCCGCTTCGAACGTGCCGTTTCTTCTACATACAGTTCTATTTCCAGCGTGTACGGGGTGTTTCAGGAGGAATGGTAAATACTTTGGGGGGTGGTAGTATAGAGGAAGTGCAATAAAAATGCCGTATAACAAAAAATCGTTCAACTGGCTCTGAGCACTATGGAACTTAACATCTGAGGTCATCAGTCCCCTAGAACTTAGAACTACTTAAACCTAACTAACCTAAGGACATCACACACATCCATGCCCGAGGCAGGATTTGAACCTGCGACCGCAGCTGTCGCGCGGTTCCAGACTGAAGCGCCTAGAACCGCTCGGACACACCGGCCGGCGATTGCCTATCTGACCACACCACTCATTTACAGAGAAACTTTCTTGAAAATATGTCTCCACAGTGGCATGCGGGTGTAGCTCAGACCCAGGTGAAAGTAGCTTCATCAGTGAAAAGTAGAAATGGTTTACCTGACGATTTTCGGATATCCAGTGACAAAATTCCAACCGTCTATCTTCATCTCCTGCTGAATGAGCTGTAAATGATACGCATGGATCCCCTGCACACGTAATGTCCTTTTGTATGTGGAACACGGATACGTGCAGAAATTCTACGCCTGCTTGTTGAAGGACTACGTTCTACCCACTGGATAGTGTCTTCTACTTCATCCATAGTCCGTTCATTTACAAAAATGGTTCAAATGGCTCTGAGCACTATAGGACTTAACATCAGTGGTCATCAGTCCCCTAGAACTTAGAACTACTTAAACCTAACCAACCTAAGGACATCACACACATCCATGCCCGAGGCAGGATTCGAACCTGCGACCGTAGCGGTCGTGCGGTTCCAGACTGTAGCGCCTTTAATCGCTCGGCCACTCCGGCCGGCCGTGAGTAGTCGTTTTGTTGCCACTTCCCCCAGTGATTTTAGAAATTCTGATGGAATGTTATCTATCCCTTCTGCCTTATTTGACCGTAAGTCCTCCAAAGCTCTTTTAAATTCCGATTCTAATACTTGATCCCCTATCTCTTCTAAATCGACTCCTGTTTCTTCTTCTATCACATTAGACAAATCTTCACCCTCATAGAGGCTTTCAATGTATTCTTTCCACCTATCTGCTCTCTCCTCTGCATTTAACAGTGGAATTCCCGTTGCACTCTTAATGTTACCACCGTTGCTTTTAATGTCACCAAAGGTTGTTTTGACTTTCCTGTATGCTGAGTCTGTCCTTCCGACAATCATATCTTTTTCGATGTCTTCACCTTTTTCCTGCAGCCATTTCGTTTTAGCTTCCCTGCTCTTCCTATTTATTTCATTCCTCAGCGACTTGTATTTCTGTATTCCTGATTTTCCCGGAACATGTTTGTACTTCCTCCTTCCATCAATCAACTGAAGTATTTCTTCTGTTACCCACGGTTTCTTCGCAGCTACCTTCTTTGTACCTATGTTTTCCTTCCCAACTTCTGTGATGGCCCTTTTTAGAGATGTCCATTCCTCTTCAACTGTACTGCCTACTGCGCTATTCCTTATTGCTGTATCTATAGCGTTAGAGAACTTCAAACGTATCTCGTCATTCCTTAGTACTTCCGTATCCCACTTCTTTGCGTATTGATTCTTGCTGACTAATGTCTTGAACTTCAGCCTACTCTTCATCACTACTAATTGTGATCTGAGTCTATATCTGCTCCTGGGTACGCCTTACAATCCAGTATCTGATTTCGGAATCTCTGTCTGACCATGATGTAATCTAATTGAAATCTTCCCGTATCTCCCGGCCTTTTCCAAGTATACCACCTCCTCTTGTGATTCTTGAACAGGGTATTCGCTATTACTATCTGAAACTTGTTACAGAACTCATTTAGTCTTTCTCCTCTTTCATTCCTTGTCCCAAGCCCATATTCTCCTGTAACCTTTTCTTCTACTCCTTCCCTTACAACTGCATTCCAGTCGCCCATGACTATTAGATTTTCGTCCCCCTTTACATACTGCATTACCCTTTCAATATCCTCATACACTTTCTCTATCTGTTCATCTTCAGCTTGCGACGTCGGCATGTATACCTTAGGTAGTTCTAAGTTCTAGGGGACTGATGACCTTAGTTGGTAGCTCCCATAGTGCTCAGAGCCATTGAACCGTTTGAAAGGCTACTTCAGCAGCATACTTGCTATTGCTATATTTGCGCAAAAATATTTTTATCGTAGCGCAACGGATCACTGCGTGTTTCGAGGTCCTACCCGTTCCTCTTGCTCTGCCGGCCTGCTCGCATGGTGCCCACCCAAACCCTGCAGACCGCGTCACCTGGCAAGGCTAACGCTCGCAGGGCAGGCAACACAGCGGGCAGGGCACTCGCAGCCCGAGAAACATCTCCGATTGGCTGCCGCCCGGCCCCCGCCGCTCGATTCACCGATGCGTCAATCACAAAGTAATTTTAATCGGATAATACGTACGTATGCTATATTTTCACATGTCACTGGAAAGAGGTGTGACGTAAAGATAAATGAAAGATTAGTCATGTTTCGTAAAAAAAAAAAAAAAAAAAATCAAAGCGGATCTGTACTGTGTACCGTTTTTGTTTAATGTAACAAGCATCTGTGAGAAATATGTATATGGACATGTCCTTTTGGGCGAGGTGCTGTATGTTTTTAAATATTTTAATGATGAAAAACGTTTATAATGTGCCGAGTTTTGTCTTGACATCTTGTGCGCGAGGTTCAGCGTAAAAAAAAAAAAAAAAAAAAAAAATACGCTTGTGAAATCTTAAGGCACTTAACTGCTAAGGTCATCAGCCCTAAGCTTACACACTACTTAACCTAAATCATCCTAAGGACAACCACACACACCCATGCCCGAGGGAGGACTCGAACCTCCGCCGGGACCAGCCGCACAGTCCATGACTGCAGCGCCTGAGACCGCTCGGCTAATCCCGCGCGGCTTCAGCGTGAAATGAAAATGTTTTTCAACAAAAAGATATTAAAGACCTGAAGATTTCAGTAATGACTGTTGAAACCCGTCGTCTTAAATAAAGAAGTTTTCCATGCCACCTTGACTTTTGAATGGGTTTTAACGATCATATGGACACATTTCCTTGCTGTATGCCTCACTAAGCACCCTTACACTTTCTTTGTATCATTAGATTTCTGTAATGAGACGCTATCATTCGCCTAACGTCAATACAAAAAAGAGAATTTTCATTTGTTTTATTACTTTATTTATTAAAAAATTACTGAAAAATCTGTAGAATATCTCGCGCAATAATAAATACAGTCCTCAACAGCTCACGTGTATCTCGTGTATTGTCGACAGGTGAAAACAATAAAGAGAAAGCCTGCTGACAATGCCACATTCTGCGCAAGCGCGGGATTCGCGGTAGAAATGAACAACAGTTCCTGTTCGTCCACGGCGGGTAAACCGTCTCTTAAAATCGCAGCTTCGCGTCTTCTGCCACTAGGTGACAGCCCGTCTACAGCTGACTGCCGGCCGCGGTGGTCTCGCGGTTCTAGGCGCGCAGTCCGGAATCGTGCGACTGCTACGGTCGCAGGTTCGAATCCTGCTTCGGGCATGGATGTGTGTGATGTCCTTAGGTTAGTTAGGTTTAAGTTGTTCTAAGTTCTAGGGGACTGATGACCACAGCAGTTGAGTCCCAGAGTAAAAAAAAAAAAACAGCTGACTCGTACGCGTAGTACGGAGCAGCAGCAGCAGCAGCAGCAGCACTTCTGTAATAAACTGCGAATTAATTTAGTCTTTGTTTTTTGTTCAAGTGTTTCTGGAAAGAAGTGAACTGTACGTGTGTATTTTACTCTGTAGACTGGTGGTTAGAAAATTAATCGTAGTTTGTGTTGTTGCATAAGTCTTGTGAATATCCTTGTTTAGGGCGGCTTCCTAGTGTAAATTTTCCGTATAGAGAAATTTATTTCTGTTTTATAGCTTGCGGTCTCAGAGAACAGTGAGAATTCTGCGCACCAACTTTTAGTGTTACTTTATTCTCCTTTGATGTATTTTCAAACACCGTAGCGTCCTTTGAGACCTTACATCCATTTTACACATAATACGATATGGCTAGGGACTGTGCTTGTTGTCAGCGGACACTAGGAGAGTTGGCTGCTGTGCGTAAACAGCTGGAAGCTGCGTTGGCTTCCGTCGATAAGTTTCTAGCTAATGCCCAAAGTTGCGGTGACGTCGGTGCGCCAGTTACGAGACCTGCGAGACCTTTGGTGTCACTGGAATCCTCTGGTGGCCCGGACGTCACTGCGGCTTCCGATACGCAACATCCCGCTGCAGAGTGGGTGGCAGACAGTGGTGGGTTCGCGTGTCACTGGGCGGAAGGGAGCAGGCCGTGCGGCTGGCTCCCTACGTCTTAACAGCAGCTACGAGGTGCTTCCTAGTGTTGACGATAGCTCTGAGCCAGCACGGGATGCCTCTCCAGTTGGGCCAGCGGTCGATTTTCCTGCCCAGTCCGTAAAAGTACCCAGGGTGGGTATGCTAGTCATTCGGAGCTCCAATGTTAGTCGGTTAGTGGAGCCCCTCTGGGAGATAGCAGGCAAGGCGAGAAAGAATTCCAGTGTGCATTCGGTGTGTTTGCCGGGACGTCTCATCCGTGATGTGGAGGCGGCCCTGCCGGCGGCTTTCGAGCTCACTGGGTGCAACCGGCTGCATGCAGTGGCACATGTCGGCACGAATGACGCCTGCCGCTTGGGTTCTGAGGCTATCCTCGGCTTCTTTCGGCGGCTGGCTAATTTGGTAAAGGCAATTAGCAACCGTCGCGGGGTGCAGGCTACGCTATTTGTAGCATCGCACCCAGGGTTGATCGCGGTCCTCCGGTTTGGAGCAGAGTGGAAGGTCTAAACCAGAGGCTCAGACAGCTCTGCGACGGTATCGGATGTGAATTTCTCGACCGCCGCTATTGGCTGCAGAATTGTAGGGTTCCCCTTAACAACTCAGGCGTGCGCTACTCACAGGAAGCGTGCACATGGGGCTTTTTTAGGTTCGAGGACCTCTCCCTTGGGAGCAAACGCTATTTGCCTGTTAAATCAGCCACAGCGACCTCAGACAATCTTGGCCCTCGAAGATCAGAGATAGAAAAGATTAGTATGATTTTAGTAAACTGCAGGAGCATCCAAGAAAAGGTCCCAGAATTAGTATCGCTTATTAACGGTTATAATGCGCAGATAGTATTGGGAACAGAAAGCTGGTTGAAGCCAGACGTCAATGACAACAAAATCCTAAGTTCAGACTGGAATGTTTATCGTAAGGATAGGTAAGTCGCCAGTGGTGACAGTGTGTTTATTGCAGGAAAACAATCGATAAAATATAGCGAGATTATAACAGATTCCGAATGTGAATTAATATTGGTGAAACTGAGTATCAAAGAACAGTCAAAAATGGTGATCGGATGCTTTTATAGACCACGCGGGTCAGGATCTGTAGTTGTACAGCGCTTCAAACATAACTTGAAGAATATTATTAGTAATTTTCTTGATCATGCCGTTGTAATAGTGGGTGTCTTCAACTTGCCACATATAGAGTGGGAGTGTTGTGCCGTCAAAACTGGTTCCAGGGATAGGGTTCAAATGGCTCTGAGCACTATGGGACTTAACATCTATGGTCACCAGTCCCCTAGAACTTAGAACTACTTAAACCTAACTAACCTAAGGACATCACACAACACCCAGTCATCACGAGGCAGAGAAAATCCCTGACCCCGCCGGGAATCGAACCCGGGAACCCGGGCGCGGGAAGCGAGAACACTACCGCACGACCACGAGCTGCGGACCCAGGGATAGGGAATCATGTGGTATTGTTCTGGTTGTTTTGTCCGAAAATTACATTGAGCAGGTAGTTAGAGAACGTAACGTCTTAGACCTCCTTGCAACAAACTGATCTTAACTTATCGAATCAGTTAACGTAGAGAAAGGTAGATGTGATCATCAGGCTGTGACAGCATTTATGACGAAGGGTCTTGCGAGGAAGGTAGGAAGATGTATTTGCTCAGCAAGGGTGACAGGATAAAAATTTCAGAATTTCTCAGCAGTCAGCATCAAATATTCGGTGATGGGGACGAAGATGTGGAGAACAAATGGAAAAAATCAAATGCGTCGTTCAAAATGCCCTAGACAAGTATGTTCCGAGTAAGGTTTTAAGGGATGGGAAAGATCCACCATGGTTTAATAGACGTGTTTCGAAAAGCGCTATGTATGATCTAGTAGGAAGCTTTGGATGCTCTTTAAGGTTATTCGCAGATGATGCAGTTGATACCAAAGTAACAACGCCAGAAGATAGTATGAATTTGCAGAACGACCTGCAGAGAATTGATGAATGGCACAGACACTGGCAGTTGACCCTGAACGTAAATAAATGTAACATATTGCGCATACATAGGTAAAGAAATCCACTACTGTACAGCTACACTATTGATTACAAACAGATGGAGACAGCGTCTGCCGTAAAATATCTAGGCGTAACTATCCAGAGCGACCTTAAGTGGAATGACTATATAAAAGAGATAGTGGGAAAAGCAGACACAAGACTCAAGATTCATCGGAATAATCTTAAGGAAAGAAGTGGCTTATAAGGCGCTTGTTCGCCCGATTCGTGAGTATTGTTCATCTATCCGGGGATCCCTGTCAGGTAGGACTGATAGAGGAGGTAGAGAAGATCCAACGAAGAGCGGTGCGTTTCGTCACGGGATCATTTACCTGGCGAGAGAGATGCTAAACAAACTCCACTGGCAGACTTTACAAGAGGGACGTTGCGCCTCACGGAGAGATTTACTACTGAAATTTCGGTACAGGACTTTTCAGGAGTAGTCAGACAACATATTACTTCCCCCCCACATACATCTCGCTAATTGCCCATGTGGAGAAAATTTGAGAAATTACAGCCAATACAGAGGCATCATTCTTCCCACGCACTATTCGTGAGTGGTACAGGGTTGGAGGGATCAGATTGTGGTACCGAAAGTACCCTCCGCCACACACCATTAGGTAGCTTGCAGAGTATGATGTAGATGTTAGGTGTGTCGTGTAATACCGGCTGTAGTTCGACGTAATGGTTATTGAATGCAGGTTTGGCAGTTTAGCTCTCTCTGTATTCTGATTTCAGTTATGTTCCTCAATCTAAATACGTAATGAAAGGAAAGAATTGTCTGTTTTGTTGCTATGGGAATATTTACGAACCCCGACAAAGTGTAATCGGGAGTCAGGTTTTCAACAAGAAGATGCAGACAGTACTGCCTAAATCCTGGTGTGTGAGAACACTGAGTACTTCCTGTGGTCAAATGAGAATGCCTGACGAGGCCGGCTCCAAAGCCCGCCCTGGCTCACCAATGTCAACGTAATAACATAAACATGCGCGGCGTTCCCGCTTTGTGACTGTGCACAGCGGAGTAACCACATACGTGTCAAATTAAATGTAATGAAAGCGTAAACTAAACATGCATGACATTCCGAGTTCCTTGTTGTCGGGGAACTAAAAACACTATATGAAAACACTCCTTTGGCACGGCGCACGTGCGAGCGACGAGCCGCCAGCCAGCGCAGAAAGTTAAAAGCTGCGCGAGGTCGCACGGCGTCGCGATAAATGGAAAGCACGGCGTCAGATTACAGTCCAGGGACTCCCCGCGCCTCCGCCTCTCCTGGGAAACGACAAGCGTGGCGCCGCTTTTTCCGCCCCTCCTAACCCCCCCCCCCATTTTCTTTTTTTGGGCTGCTACAGTGACGCAACGGTGAGTTCCAGCGCCCTGTACCCGTCCGGCCGTGGCTCGACACGACACGGCCTGGGAATTAATTAGAGCAGCACCGCGCCTAATGACCACCCGGGGACTCCCCGGCTTCTTGTGTGCTGGCGCCAGCTACAGGGCTGCCAACCGCGCCGCGTCTCGCTTCTTTGCAAACGCACCGCTCCGCCCGCATCCGCGGCCGACATGCTCCACACCCCGCACGTTCCAGCCAAGTCTCTCTCTCTCTCTCTCTCTCTCTCTCTCTCTCTCTCTCTCTCTCTCTCTCTCTCTCTCCCCCTCCCCCCTTCCTCCCCCTCCCTCCCTCCCTCCCCTCTCTCTGCGCCTTCCCTCCCCACTTCCCTCTATCCCACGTGTCTGCGTGAACTTCAGTTAAACAAAAAACACTCGATCTCTGGCGTTTCTCGTTTCCGGTTTCCGTCTGTCACACCCAACCTCTACCCACGATTTTTTTTAATGATTACAGCGAGTACGTGTGACAAGCGTATAGCAGGAAACTTCATTAATTAGTTCAATTACATTTATTGCTATAAAATGAACTGATCAATGGGGAAGAAATCGATGAAGGCGTATTGAGGTGGGATGATAGCGAAAACAGGTCAGTAATGCTGAACTTCTAATGTACTGAATATATCGAGATCATCTGCAATTGTATTAAACCCGTATTTTCTGCTTTTCACGTGCATTCGCCTTTACCATTTTGCTATCTCAGCAGACACCAGGGTATATTTTCAGCATTTAAAGGCAAAACTTATCACCAATGTACGGACAAAGAGTTGCGTTGTTTCCAGTGATAGCTACTGAATATACTGAAATTTGTGCTTTTATCACAATAGTAAGGGCACATGGTAGTTGAAGTAATATTAACTGCGTATGTAACCTACGACATCTATGATTGCACTAAATGGTTCAAATGGTCTGAGCACTATGACACTTAACATCTGAGGTCATCAGTCCCCTAGAACGTAGAACTACTTAAGCCTAACTAACCTAAAGACATCACATACATCCATGTCCGAGGCAGGATTCGAACCTGCGACCGTAGCGGTCGCGCGGTTCCCGACTGAAGCGCCTAGAACCGCTCGGCCACACCGGCCGGCATTGCACTAAATACAGTTGCCAGTAGTTTGGACTGGTTAGGGATTGTGTATTCCCCACAATTACAGTGTAAATACTACTATTATCGTATAGTAACAATATATTATTATTGTGTTCTTATTCACGTTTGGACTACGCAATGTACAACACAGGATATTTAAATTGATTTGTTCTAGCTTTTCTGTGTGCCCAAGTTCCTTTCACTCTCCGTAAACGGGTTTTTATCCTGTCATCAGAACACATTGTTTCGGTCTTCTTAGGTTTTTATGCCAGGCTAACTGCCTGATCGCGAAATGCCTGTCCAATATTTCTGTCTGTATGGTAGTAATAATCCAAAGTTCTGTCACAGTCTCTACTAGATAGGACTGAGTACCAACTGGAAAACAAGATACGAGAATACCAAGCAGGCTTCATGCCACGAGGGTACTATGCTGAACAGATACTCAAGACAGTCCTGAGATACCAAGCGATGAGAAGCAGATATACCACGTGGACCTTTGTTGATTTCAAGAAGGCATACGACTTCATAGGTAGACCACCATTCATCCAAGAATTAGAAGAGAAGGGCCTCTAGGATAAGATAGTGAACGTCATCAACCACTTCAAACACCAAACACAAAATTAAATTCGTGGGAGAGTTACCAGAATCCTTAGAGATTGGGAGTGAGACAGGGCGTTACCATTGTTCAGTATACTTTTGACAAAGATGCCAGGGAATATGAAAAGGAACAGAAGATACAGGGGCTTTACAAACTAATCAGACTAGGAAGGAAAACCAAAGGACCAGGTATTGGCTGTTTGACATTCACTAACGATCTCGCAATACTCACAGATACACAGAAACTGCGGTGAAGCAATTTGAGGTCCTGAAGGAGAAAGCTGAGAAGATCGAACTATGGATCTCCTTCAAGAAAACAACGCATGTCAAAACAAAAAGATGCACCAATAAAGGATACGACAAATGGTGAGTGATGAGTTCACAAATTCAAGTATCTGGGGGGGGGGGGGGGGGAGATGATACAGGCAAATGGCATAGAGAAAAAGGTTCATGACTAGAGTATTCTGAGAGAATGCAAACATAAAAAATAAATCATGGCTGTCACGTAATGTAACAGGGAGACAGTACAACACTGTCATCAGACCGGAAATCTTACGCGCCTCGGAAATGTTGGTCGTGTATAGGAAAGAGGCAGTATAAAATACCAAGAAACTGAGGAAAAAGAACATACAGTTTTAACGTGGAACCTGAAACATGTGCTGTTTCTGACGAATCATTCTGTAATTGAGAGCGATAGGCTAGGCTAATGTCAGACCAGGTTCTGTCCCTCGTTATTCCAGTTTCTAGCACGTGCTGTATCACAAGACCAAAAGGACCGGTTCAGAGTTCTGACTAGTGTATCGTATTTTGTCATTTCCGTTTATTTCAGTTTTTCTTTTGCTATATCGATCCATTTTACAGAATGCAGTACTCTGATGTGTATGTCCATATGCGTACGGTGGGTTGTTTCTGAAATTACATAATTCAGAAGATGATCCAGTTTGACTGAAACTAATCATATCACAAAAACGTGTAACTGGATGGCAAAATAACAACAACACAGCTGCGGAATCTCTCACAACGAATATGTTTCCGGATACAGTTAGTACTAATCAGTATCATTACATGTTCCACCGTTCTTCAAACTGATACTGCCAGACAAAACAAAACAAAAAAAAAGAAGAAGCGCCGAAACACAGTTTTTCTTTGTTTGTTTGTTTATTTATCCAAGTCCAAGTAATGTATAATCTGAAACTACAATCCAATATTAATGACTGAGAGAACTTCAAATGCTCTGCAGTCAGAATGACACAGTCGCTGGCTGCAAACAAATCATCTGTATCACAGGTTCGCTCGGACTACTGCAAAGGGGCAGCCTACTCGTCGGTGCCCCGGAAACTGTTTCTCCCCCTGCTTGTAGGCTGCCCTGCAAAACTGGTTTATTTAGCAGGCTGATACTGTTCCCCTATAACTTGGCTGTTGTTCAGGCCAGCCTATAAGCCAGTGGCAGGGAAAAACACGTTATTGTTAATATCTCTACTCCTCTTGTGTGTGGGACAATCAGCTGCAGGTGAAGAAAGAACAATATATACACTCCTGGAAATGGAAAAAAGAACACATTGACACCGGTGTGTCAGACCCACCATACTTGCTCCGGACACTGCGAGAGGGCTGTACAAGCAATGATCACACGCACGGCACAGCGGACACACCAGGAACCGCCGTATTGGCCGTCGAATGGCGCTAGCTGCGCAGCATTTGTGCACCGCCGCCGTCAGTGTCAGCCAGTTTGCCGTGGCATACGGAGCTCCATCGCAGTCTTTAACACTGGTAGCATGCCGCGACAGCGTGGACGTGAACCGTATGTGCGGTTGACGGACTTTGAGCGAGGGCGTACAGTGGGCATGCGGCAGACCGGGTGGACGTACCGCCGAATTCCTCAACACGTGGGGCGTGAGGTCTCCACAGTACATCGATGTTGTCGCCAGTGGTCGGCGGAAGGTGCACGTGCCCGTCGACCTGGGACCGGACCGCAGCGACGCACGGATGCACGCCAAGACCGTAGGATCCTACGCAGTGCCGTAGGGGACCGCACCGCCACTTCCCAGCAAATTAGGGACACTGTTGCTCCTGGGGTATCGGCGAGGACCATTCGCAACCGTCTCCATGAAGCTGGGCTACGGTCTCGCACACCGTTAGGCTGTCTTCCGCTCACGCCCCAACATCGTGCAGCCCGCCTCCAGTGGTGTCGCGACAGGCGTGAATGGAGGGACGAATGGAGACGTGTCGTCTTCAGCGATGAGAGTCGCTTCTGCCTTGGTGCCAATGATGGTCGTATGCGTGTTTGGCGCCGTGCAGGTGAGCGCCACAATCAGGACTGCATACGGCCGAGGCACACAGGGCCAACACCCGGCATCATGGTGTGGGGAGCGATCTCCTACACTGGCCGTACACCACTGGTGATCGTCGAGGGGACACTGAATAGTGCACAGTACATCCAAACCGTCATCGAACCCATCGTTCTACCATTCCTAGACCGGCAAGGGAACTTGCTGTTCCAACAGGACAATGCACGTCCGCATGTATCCCGTGCCACCCAACGTGCTCTAGAAGGTGTAAGCCAACTACCCTGGCCAGCAAGATCTCCGGATCTGTCCCCCATTGAGCATGTTTGGGACTGGATGAAGCGTCGTCTCACGCGGTCTGCACGTCCAGCACGAACGCTGGTCCAACTGAGGCGCCAGGTGGAAATGGCATGGCAAGCCGTTCCACAGGACTACATCCAGCATCTCTACGATCGTCTCCATGGGAGAATAGCAGCCTGCATTGCTGCGAAAGGTGGATATACACTGTACTAGTGCCGACATTGTGCATGCTCTGTTGCCTGTGTCTATGTGCCTGTGGTTCTGTCAGTGTGATCATGTGATGTATCTGACCCCAGGAATGTGTCAATAAAGTTTCCCCTTCCTGGGACAATGAATTCACGGTGTTCTTATTTCAATTTCCAGGAGTGTACATGTATTCACACACACTGAAACACTCAGAAACAATCCCTGCCTTGCCCCACATTCGCAAAATTCGTCACTGATACCCTACTACGTCAAATTAATCTGGCACCTCGTCTCCCCCGTTCTGAATTTGTCGAGGGTTTTTCAGGCCCTGTGTTGGAGAGGCCAGCCTGATGGTAGCTTCTCCTCTGCTGTCCGTAATCCTCTGAGAGGCTTTGTTCTTCACAGCTGAGTTTGACAGGCTTCTGGTGAAGTTGGAATTGGTGCTACTGTCAGTAAGAAGATTTTTCTGGATTTCAGTCGTGATGCATAAGTGTGAGTTCAGAACACTGGAGACCTTGGATCTGTTTCTTGCTTCTTCTTTCCTTTTTCTGAAGCTACCTATCATCTTACATCTCGAGGTGTTACTCCGATGAGTGAAAAGATCTTACTGACTGAGGTTGGTCTCAGGCACCCAGTGACTGTGCAACCAGTCTCATGAAGAGCCACATCAACTTGCTTAGCTATTGCAGAGTTCCACGAGACAGGAGTGACATAACCTGCAGCAGAGAAAACGGAGCAAGAGCAAATGTGTGGAGTGCGCTGGGTGTGCTTCCCACATGGTGTTTCAGTTTGTGGATGAGATTGTTCCCGGTGGATACCTCCTGTCTGGTTTTTATACAGTGTTGTTTGTAGGTTGAGGCAGCTTTCATCTCTAATCCTAGGTATTGGGGGTAAACACATTGATGTAAATTGGGCGCTTTCCAGGTGATGGCCAGCTTTCTTCTTGCCTCCATACTGCGTAGATGGAACACTCTCAACTGAGTTTTAACCGGATTAGGTTTCAAGTGGTTGTCTTCACAGTAGTTTAATGGTGGCTTTTTTGTTATTGTTGTTGTAATTTATTGGGTTTTGAAATTTCGTATTTAATTGTATATTATTCTGGCTTTTAAAATGTTTTAACTCAAACACAAGTCTGAATCAAATTAAAATTATCTTTGGCTAAATGAGTCGTCAATTAAAGCAAGAAAATTACGTACTTGAAAAATCTGTAAAAATATTTTTTAAATACTGAAATTCGAGTGCAGTTACCACTATCATAGGTAATGACTGATTTTTTTTTAGCTAGGCTCCTCTACCAGGATTGTCTGTAGGCGAGTATAATTTTGGGACGTGATTTATGCCTAAAAGTTATCGGGACTCGTTTTGTGAAAAGTGATGCAGGTTCTATCCTGAAAGCAAACCAAACTTATTACACTGGTGCTGTTAATAGGCGATCATTCACTAACAGACATCCCCACACAAGGTAAGCCACATTTAATTATCAAATTCATGAAAAAAGCTGAGGACAAAAGGTATGATTAGTCGTAATAACAAATACAATGAAATTAAATAGTTATTATTATGCAAAATGAGCAGAAATAACAAAATCTCTACGTAACATAAACCAAGCAATATATTTTATGACCGTACGAGACAATGTCTGAAAAGGAAGAGAGAGAACAAAATAGTTGCGAGTCCTTGTTCGCTTAAATTACATAGATATCCAGTTACAGAGATATTAATTTCATTATAAACGCAGTGTCTATTGTCAGCGATAAAATCGTCTCAGCGCTACTGCACGAGAACACGCAGTCACGAAATCCACTAACATTTGGGGAAACATTACAGTAGATAGCAAGTTCTTCGAGAATAGATAGAAGCCTAGATTCTCCTCTTCAAATGCCACTCCCTGAGCAGCGGCGGCTGTGTCATCCGCATAGATGTAGGACCGGGTTCCAGCGTTGAGTGGCTAATCATTGGTGTATACGTTATATAATATTGGAGCCATGATACTTCCCTGGGAAAGGAAATTCTTCTGCATTCTCCATCGGCTCTTTTTGTCATTTAGAGTAAAAAAAAAAATCTATTCTGCAGCAGACTCTGAATAAACTGTGTCAATCGGTTTTCCTTAGTTCTTGTGTATGGCTTCTTTGTTAGTTTCTTAAGGCTCGCAGTATCATGAGCAGCTGCAAGGTAGATAAAGGCAAATCCTGTAAAATGCATTCTTTGATACTGTTCATCAATGTGCAGCGTTAAGTATCTGACTAGTACATGACTCTCCTGGCCTGAAACCTGGCTGTTCTTTAATGATCCTGTTGCGGGCAAATGTGGCCGAGCGGTTCTAGGCGCTTCAGTCTGGAACCGCGCGACCGCTACGGTCGCAGGTTCGAATCCTGCCTCTGACATGGATGTGTGTGATGTCCTTAGCATAGTTAGGTTTAAGTAGTTCTAAGTCCTAGGGGACTGATGACCTCAGATGTTAAGTCCCATAGTGCTCAGAGCCATTTGAACCATTTTTAGTATGGTTAGACTTCATTCTTATTTCTGTACCTCTGTGTGTGTGAATTGCTAAGGGACAAGACTGCTGAGGTCATCGGTCCCTAGAGTTTACACACTACTTAAACTAACTTACGCTAAGAACAACACACACACCCGTGCCCGAGGGAGGACTCGAACCTCCGACGGGAGGGGCCGCGCAATCCGTGACATGGCGCCCGAGACCGCGGACCACTCCGCGCGACTTCGTACCTCTATGTCGGCTTTGTGTTATGTTTATTATTTGCTGAGGATATCCATTCTTGTGTAATATGTTCCGTAAGATTTCCTTACCTAAAAAGTCGTAGGCTTTCTCTAAGTCTATAAAGGTGATGTGTGTTTTGCTGTTGGGGTTGGTTGGGGTTGTTTGGGGAAGGAGACCAGACAGCGAGGTCATCGGTCTCATCGGATTAAGGAAGGACGGGGAAGAAAGTCGGCCGTGCCCTTTGAAAGGAATCATCCCGGCATTTGCCTGGAGCGATTTAGGGAAATCACAGAAAACCTAAATCAGGATGGCTGGACGCGGGATTGAACCGTCGTCCTCCCGAATGCGAGTCCAGTGGTTTTGCTATTGAACACTCTGTTTTTTCTATAATTTGTTTAAATGTAAAAACATCATTACAGGATCTTGCTTTTCTGGTACCATTTTGATGTCCCGATAACATATTTTCGGCAATATCTTCTAGACGTTTGTTTATTATCTTAACATAAATGTTGCAGCTGTGTCCGCTAATGTTATACCATGACGCCTATTGCATTCATTTTGTTTAGATCCTTTAAAGACTGATACGGCACCTGCAACTGTCCGTGGTTTTGGAACTTAAATCACCAATCTTCCTCACTTATTCTTCTTCTCCTTCTCCGCCTCCTCCTCCTCCTCGCACTAGGTGGTTCATGGTTCAAATGGCTCTAAGCGCTAAGGGACTTCACATCTGAGGTCATCAGTCCCCTAGACTTAGAACAACTTAAGCCTAACTAACCTGCCCGAGGCAGGACTCGAACCTGCGACCGTAGCAGCAGCGCGGTTCCGGACTGAAGCGCCTAGAGCCGCTCGGCCACGGCGGTCTACATATGCTTATATATATATATATATATATATATATATATATATATATATATATATATATATATTTTAGAATGAAATTTTCACTCTACAGCGGATTGTGCGCTGATATGAAACTTCCTGGCGGATTAAAACTGTGTACCGGACCGGGACTCGAACTCGGGACCTTTGCCTTTCGCGGGCAAGTGCTCTACCGACTGAGCTACCCAAGCACGACTCACGTCCCGTCCTCACAGCATTACTTCTGCCAGTACCTCGTCTCCTACTTTCCAAACTTTACAGAAGCTCTCCTGCGAAACTTGCAGAACTAGCACTCCTGAAAGAAAGGATATTGCGGAGACATGGCTTAGCCACAGCCTGGGGGACAGCCACAGCCTGGGGGACGTTTGTAGAATGAAATTTTCACTCTAGAGCGGAGTGTGCGCTGATATGAAACTTCCTGGCAGATTAAAACAGTGTGCCGGACCATGGTTCGCAGGAGAGCTTCTGTAAAGTTTGGAAGGTAGGAGACGAGGTACTGGCAGAAGTGAAGCTGTGAGGACGGGGCGTGAGTCGTGCTTGGGTCGCTCATTCGGTAGAGACCTTGCCCGCGAAAAGCAAGGGTCCCGAGTTCGAGTCTCGGTCCGGCACACAGTTTTAATCTGCCAGGAAGTTTATATATATATATATATATATATATATATATATATATATATATATATATATGGTGTCACAAAAAGGTACGGCCAAACTTTCAGGAAACATTCCTCACACACAAATAAATAAAAGATGTTATGTGGACATGTGTCCGGAAACGCTTAATTTCCATGTTAGAGCTCATTTTAGTTTGTTCTTCCACCTACGCTCAATGGAGCACGTTATCATGATTTCATACGGGGTACTCTACCTGTGCTGCTAGAACATGTGCCTTTAGAAGTACGACACAACATGTGGTTCATGCACGATGGAGCTCCTGCACATTTCAGTCGAAGTGTTCGTACGCTTCTCAACAACAGATTCGGTGACCGATGGATTGGTAGAGGCGGTCCAATTCCATGGCCTCCACGCTGTCCTGACCTCAACCCTCTTGACTTTCATTTATGGGGGCATTTTAAAGCTCTTGTCTACGCAACCCCGGTACCAAATGTAGAGACTCTTCGTGCTCGTATTGTGGACGGCTGTGAAACAATACACAGTTCTCCAGGGCTGCATCAGCTCATCAGGGATTCCATGCGACGGAGAGTGGATGCATGTATCCTTGCTAACGGAGGACATGTAGAACGTTTCCTGTAACAAAGTGTTGGAAGTCACGCCGGTACGTTCTGTTGCTGTGTGTTTCCATTCCATGATTAATGTGAGTTGAAGAGAAGTAATAAAATGAGCTCTAACATGGAAAGTAAGTGTTTCCGGACACATGTCCACATAACATATTTTCTTTATTTGTGTGTGAGGACTGTTTCCTGACATTTTGGCCGTACCTTTTGTAACACCCTGTGTATATATATATATATATATATATATATATATAGCAAGGCAGGATTCGAGTGCGGTTTTTGTACATCGCTATTTTTTTTTTTTTTCGCCGAATGGGGGAGGGGAGGCGATAGGGGAGAGACCGGAAGCTGACTCCCTGTTGGCTACGATGAAGCAAGTCAGTAACGTAAAATTTACAACTACTTTCTATCTTGATTCTTAGAGAAGAAGTAATTTCACAAACTATGGGCCGGCGGTGTTGGTGCGGCGAAGTGGTTACGGTGGAAGTCGCAGCACGTCTGGATTCACTCTGAAGCCAGAAGAGGATCACGTTTAAACGCGAAGAGTCGTTCCAGACAGACAGACAGACAGACGGGAGGATGGACGGACAGCTAATGCGGGTGGGCCGGCCTCCGTGGAGCGCCCGCTAGCTGCCACGGGCGGCTGGAGCCGAGGCGCGCGGACCCGCTGGAGGAGTGGCGCAGTGAGGGAAGTCCGAGCCCGCCACGCCACGGCGCGCCAGTTGGCGAAATTAGTTTGCGCCGCCTCTCGGACGCCCGGCCGGGCCGCGCCTCGCGTGCGCGCGCCGCAGAGAAGAAAGCTCATTAGCAAAAGTTGCCACGAGGACTCGCTGCAAGAAACGCAGCCTTCTGCAGCGCACCGCGCAGCGCACGCGGGCCCGAGGTTCTTCCGCCTCCTCCCCCTCCTCGCTTCATTTCTTTTCTGTGTCAGTCCCCCATTTGCTCGGCCGCGCACGTAAAGTAGCGCCGATTCCCTCTCCATCAACGTCAAAGGCGGCCCAGCATCTCCTCTGGAGGATGTTCTATTCCTTAAAGTTCCAAACACGTCTGCATGCTACAGTTTGCCAAAATTCCAACACCAACTAGAATACGTGCGGCTGAAATGAATTTTGCGGCATTTACCCAATACCGGGGAGACGTACTCTTCGGCCCGTTCGAGGGACAAGGCGTCGGGGTGTAAGGGATCCGTGATCCCACGAACGTAGATGCTAGTATCCGACGCCCAGGTCGATAGCAGACAGGAGTCGATTGTCGAGCGCTGCAGGAGGCAGTGAGAGGAGTGTCGAGTGAGAAGTGGTACTGGAATGACGGGCGAGAATGGTGGTCGAGTGAGTAGTAAACGGTAAATTCACCGGAGTATGACAGATGAGCGTGTCCCCCTGATCGTCGTGCGGTGGACCCTCATCGATACCGATTCGCGAGTGATATGAAACCGCCGGCCGCGGTGGTCTAGCGGTTCTAGGCGCTCAGTCCGGAACCGCGCGACTGCTACGGTCGCAGGTTCGAATCCTGCTTCGGGCACTGATGTGTGTGATGTCCTTAGGTTAGTTAGGTTTAAGTAGTTCTAAGTTCTAGGGGACTGATGACCTCAGATGTTAAGTCCCATAGTGCTCAGAGCCATTTGAACCATTTTTTTGATATGAAACCAAAGTTGACAAGTGCCGAGTTACGTGTTTCGCGTCAACCGCGTCGCCTAGCAACAACCATGTATTGTAGTGAGGATTGTTGTGAATGTTAACCATCATCATTGTGTGTGACGAAGTACCTAAAATCAGCAACTAATAAAAGACACAGCCGTAATTAAACGTGTAAGGCGAAGATAGTAACTGCCTCAGAATTTGTGTGTTAGTAGAAAATACATATCAGTTTGGTACATCGCAACCTTTGTGGTCCTTAATAATAGACAAACTTTCAACCATTCCACTATTCAGTCTCAGAACAGCCGCACTCGGTTGAAAAACCCACGAAACCACAGCAGAAAAGCCGATAGCCTTTCATTCACTAAGCACACGGTCATGTAATCATAATAATTAACTGTTTCGCGGCTTCGATAAATTACACAAAACCAATAAAGGAATTTAAACGGGGGTGTTTCAGGGGGCGTTGGGTGTAAGCAGCAGGAAAGGAGGCCTACGAAACCCATACTGTGGTACACTGTCTGCAAAAAGTCACCGGGGGGATGCATACATACAGACTGAAGCGATTCGAATCCGGGTGTCCTGCTCACTAGGCAGATGCATTAACCACATTACACCATCCCGGCACAGTGGCTTCGCACAACTGCCCTGATTGCCCCAGCGTACCTCTCTCCTCAACCAAAATTCCCATTCGCACTTCAGCCCCCTTGGTATTTCCCCCCTAGCCCCAAAATAAAAATAAAAAAATAAAAAAAAAAAAAAAAAAAAAAACTGGAAGATCATTCGGAGCGTCACCAGCTGTATTGTAGTAGCACCTCAGCATTGAGTGAAACAGGGGATCCCGCCTGCAACCTAGGCATAGGTGTTTTAATCAAATGAAACTGTATGGTCGCAGACACCTTTTTTAGTCTTGAACATCTATACTATCTGCACACAGACCGAAGTGATGAATGAAATTTTGTGCTAAGGCCAGGATTCGAACCCAGGTCTCCTGCTCTACATATATACATCATATATATTTGGGACTTGAAAAGGTCTCTCGAAACATGTATTTCCATTTGATTAAATAACCTATGCCTGGGTGTGAGGCAGTATTTCCCATTTTTTTCCATGCTGAGGTGTTATGCCAATACAGTTGCAGAGCCTCTGCAATGCTGCTCGAGTTTGGGGGGGGGGGAGGGGGGGGAGGAGGGCAGAACTACCAAGTTGGCTATGGTGTGAATGGGAATTCGAATTGTGCAGGGAGGCGTGCTAGGGTAGTCAAAGCAGCTGTGGAAACCCACTGTGCGAGGATGGTGTAGTTGGCACATCTGGCTAGTGAGTAGGAGACCAACGTTTAAATCCCGGCCTTACTACAAATATTTGTTCATCACGTTAGTCTGCTTATATAGACTATGTGATCAAAAGTATCCGGACACGTGGCTGAAAATGACTTACAATTCCGTGGGGCCCTCCAACGTAATGCTGGAATTCAATATGGTGTTGGCCCACCCTTAGCCTTGATGACAGCTTCCACTCTCGCAGGCATACTTTGAATCAGGCACTGGAAGGTTTCTTGGGGAATGGCAGCCCATTCTTCACGGAGTGCTGCTCTGAGGAGAGGTATCGATGTCGGTCGGTGAGGCCTGGCACGAAGTCTGCATTCCAAAACGTCCCAAAGTTCTTCTATAGGATTCAGATCACGACTCTGTGCAGGCCAGTCCATTACAGGGATGTTTGTTATTGTCGTGTAACCACTCCGCCACAGGCCGTACATTATGAATAGGTACTCGATCGTGTTGAAAGATGCAATCGCCATCCCCGAATTGCTCTTCAACAGTGGGAGGCAAGAACGTGCTTAAAACATCAATGTAGGCCAGTTTTGTCATTGTGCCAGGCAAAACAACAAGGGGAGCAAGCCCCTTCCATGAAAAACGAGACCACACCATAGCATGACCGCCTCTGATTTTTACTGATGGCACTACACACTCTGGCAGATAACGTTCACCGGGCATTCGCCATACCCACACCCTGCCATCGGATTGCCACATCCTGTACCGTGGATCGTCACTCCACACAACGTTTTTCCACTGTTCAATCGTCCAATGCTTACGCTCCTTACAGTAAGCGAGGCGCCGTTTGGCATTTACCGGCAGTGGATCCTGAAGCAGTTTGGAATTTCTGTGAGATTGTTTGGATAGATGTTTGCCTATTACACATTACGACCGTTTTCAATTGCGCCGGTCTCTGTCAGTCAACAGCCGAGGTCGGCCTGTACGCTTTTGTGCTGTACGTGTCCCTTCACATTTCCACTTCTCTATGATATCGGAAACAGGTGACCTAGGGATGTTTGGGAGTGTGGAAATCTCGCCTACAGACGTATGAGACGAGTGACACTCAATCACCTGGCCACGTTGGAAGTCCGCGAGTTCCGCAGATCTCCCCATTCTGCTCCCTCACGATGTCTAATGACTACTCGGGTCGCTGATGTGAAGTACCTGGCAGGAAGAGCAGCACAATGCACGTAATGCGAGAAACGTATGTTATTGAGGGTGTGCGGATAGTTTTGGATCACATAGTGTACATCATAGGTGGTTGAAACTTCAGTGGGTCGCTCGAACCGTTGGTATCATCTGACACAGGCAGTGTTTCCGTTGTTATGGAAGAACTAGGTAAGGTTAGAATTTAATGGGATGTCAGTGACAGAAGCCAGTGGAGATAAGCACGTGTGCCATTTACAGCAGATGGGCTCCAACTGCGTTCTAGTGGATATATATAAAACTCTTATCCATACAATTCGTGACCTTTGTCGTTGAAGGCAATATCTTGTGGAGGTATATGCCATGTGAAATTTCTCTTTAAACATTTTTTTTTCGTCGTCAAATCTTCTCACTCAAAATTTTGTCGGTGTGCAGCAGCAACCAGCCAGAAACTGGCATTGATTTCCTTAATTGAAAATTAACCATTACTGTTTCCTCCATGTTCCTGCATCTGCGAACACTGGATAAATTTCTGCCAACATCGATGCCCGATTAAAAAGTAATAGTAACCCTGAGAGAAATTCCAATCAGTCGAGATGGTGCGAAGATCGCAACTTGAAACAGGATTCTACGTGAGTCAAAGGAATTATGTTAAACATTATCGTGGGCAGATTGTGAGATGACAAGGCATTAGCAGTAAATAGGGGGGAAAAGAAAACTTCTATCATCAGAAGGAACAGGGAAAATTATAAGGGCAGACAAAGTTTGGAATATGCATAGCATGTAACAGGTGTCGCTGTCGGACTGTTTCCTGCTAGAGGTTAAGGAGGTGCAATTGGTACATAAGAGCAATAAAACAGTGACAAACCACAAGTAATAGATTGAGGAAAATATCTGAATTATAGTAAACTATTATCTTTTCTTAATTTCATTTTTTTTTAATTTTGCGAAGCTAAATCTACAAACTGCTGTGCACTGCAGCAGAAAGAATGTGTGTTCTCGTCATAACTGAAGTAAATATTCTTCTTTAGGCTGTGCACCATAGCCGTTATAAAATAAATTTTTATGTACGAGGGCTGTCCAGAAAGTAAGTCACGATCGGTCGTGAAACGGACACCACAGTGAAAACCCGATGAGACTTTGCACGTATTTGTTGGGTAGTGTCTCTAGTATGACCGACGGTCGCATCAAGACGCTCTTTTCAGTTGCGAGCGCACTGTGAGCGAGTAAAGGTGCCTAGAACAACGGCGTCTGCCGCCAGGTAGGAGGGTCCGCTGAGAGACTTCGCCTTAATGAATGCAGCCCACCTAACACAACTGACACGCACTTACTTCTTCATGGAAATTGTCAGCCGCTCACTGCAGGGGCAGTGAAGGCGCTCCTGCAGCCTTTTCGATGGCAAGTGTTCGATCACCCACAACACAGCCCTAATTGGCTCGTCCTGAGTATCATCTCTGTTCACATGAAACGCTGTATGCGAAGACAACACTTGGGCACAGGCTACGCGCTATAGACCAGCATAGAGAATTATCGGAAAGCACAGGCTGCTGCCTTCTATGACGATGGTGTAGGAAATTTGGTATAACGCTCCGACAAATGTCTAAGTCGAAGCGGCGACTATGTACAGAATTATGTGGAAACTGTAGCTAACTCTTGCAAATAAAATGTTTCTGATTTTCTCTGTGGTTTCCATTTAACGATCGATCGTAACTTACTTTCTAGACAACCCTCGTATAATACCAAACAGCTGTTAAAATTGTCGATGCCACTTTGAGCACAAGAAGGATTTTGTGTCATTATCCTGCAAACTTTAGAGTTTAAAATCGTATGTACGACATGTAAATTCTTTTAAAGTGTGACGCATATTATCGAACTCTGAAGTCTGCCGGCTGAAGACGTAAGAGTGTCTAAAACTTTTGCAAGGAGGGAAGTGTGGTAGGGTAGTCTACGCAGTCGTGCAAAGCTACTGTGTCAGGGTGGTGTAGTGGTCGGTGCATCTGCCTAGCGAGCAGGAGACCCGCTTTCAAATCCCGGCCTTGCTACAAATTTTCATTCATGACTTCAGTCGGCACATAAATTGATAGATATATTGATGTATTGACAGAAGAGCCAACACCGTGTAGCTAGAGGAGGCCGAAATGCACGCGTTTAAGCTCACGCAAACTGGCGTGAGGTCTGGAACAGGACAATGTAATTAATATAGCCAATAAGGTACGTTGCAGCTGGAATACTTAACTTTAATCCATAATTGGTGAACATCGCTCTTGACGGTACATGTTTTATAATCTCAATATTAACTAGTAATGGCGCCTTGCTAGGTCGTAGTAAATGACGTAGCTGAAGGCTGTGCTAACTATCGTCTCGGCAAATGAGAGCGTAGTTTGTCAGTATAGCATCGCTAGCAAAGTCGGCTGTACAACTGGGGCGAGTGCTAGGACGTCTCACTAGACCTGCCGTGTGGTGGTGCTCGGTCTGCAATCACTGACAGTGGTGACACGCGGGTCCGACGTATACTAATGGACCGCGGCCGATTTAAAGGCTACCACCTAGCAAGTGTGGTGTCTGGCGGTGACACCACATGTATACTAAGATGGTATCTGTTCTTTCGGACGTGTCCGAAAGAACAGATACCATCTTACTATATATATATATATATATATATATATATATATATATATATATATATATATATCCGTTGACGTATGTCAACGCCTGTAAGCAGCTAAGGGTGTTCATTTCATTGTAAACTGATAGATGTTTGAGACTTGAAAAGTCTCTGGAACCATATTGTTTCATTTGATTATTGCAGAATAATAAATATTTTAACTGCATTGCAGTGGTATATATGAAAATAGAGCTGCTACCTGCTCCGACGGTGAAAATAAGAAAGTGGTGCGCTGCAGGTCGACACATCGTTCCAAGAGGGCACCAAGGTTTCCATTCTTTTTGAAGAAATCAGTTGGTGGCACAAGCGCCGGAAACAAATGTGCTACTGAAACCCGTTGCCTTGTTCCGGGAAATTGTATTTTCCAGGAACACCGTCGTACACTTATTTTCTTTTTATCAGATGCAAGGCGCGTTAGCTACATTTCTGGAGGCGCACGCGCAAGAACAGCAGAAATTGAGTTGCATCTACATATGTCAGTCCCGGAGCAATACTGTAGCTTTCAGCACGCACACGCCACCCTCCCTTCTGCAGCACGTCTCTGTCGCACCAATATCCCTGGTCATTAGCAGGGAAAAAATGGGGTCAGACAAAGTATCTTCTTCGAGTTATTCTTCTTTTTCGCCACTATTTCACTCCTACTGCCGTTTCTTTCGCTCTTCTCTATCTTCTTATTGGAACATAAATCTGCCGCCCCCTCCCCCTCCTTTCACCGCTGGTCTGTATGTAGCGAAGGGGGGGGGGGGGGGAGGAGGACTGCCCTTTTGTCTCAGCGCCAGTCCGTATTGAGACGTGATTTTGAAACCGTGCATGCGGCGCAGAAAAGAAGCGGCACTGCAATAAAAAGAACAAAGGGTTTCTGTGAGAGCGACGGCGAGGCGGAGCAGGAAGGGTATGATTTACAGGGTTGATTCGCCGCCAGAGGCGCTCTGATAGGTGGCGTTTCATTATCGCTGTTTTTTGGCTGCCGATGCGTGCGACCTTCCGCAGTGCAGTGACTCCCACTTTCCTTCCACCCCCTGCCCCCCCCCCCCCCCCCCCCCCCGCCTCAGCTCCCTCCATCATCCTGTAGCAGCAGCCTAGAAATACACCGTTTCCTTCCCTAGTCCAATATACACGAGTCCTCGCGCCTCGGAGATACCGACTGTTACGTTGAGAGACTCTAGTCTCTGGGGAATCCATTGCCAGCTCACTGCAGAAGTCATTGTCCTAGTCGAGTAAGGCGCTGGGTTCGTATTCCCACCCCCACCCCACCCCCTCTCTTCAATCAACTGTCATACTGCTCAAAGCAACGAAGGAAGTAAAAGAATGGAGTTAAGATCTGTCTCTAAGCTGGTCGTAGGTTGTGTTCCAAAAATGAACAGCGTAGAGGCACGAATGATGACACTTTCTGCAGGACCTGACCATCATTTTGCAGGACAGTGCTCAGCCACGTACAGTGCAAGCTGTTACTGATTTCTTTGACTGATGGGGCTGCCAAGTGCTGTACCACCTCCTGCACTCCCCTGACTTCAACGGGTTACACACAATGCTGGTGACTATTTTGAAGGTCACTAAAAATTTGAAACACGTATCTATTTTGTACGAGCTGTGCATAAATACGAGGGGCGTTCAGAAAGTAAGCTCCGATCGGTCGCGAAATGGAAACGACTATGAAAATCCGATAAAGCTTTGCACAGATGTGTTGGGTAGTGTCTCTAGTATAACCCCAGTTAGCATCACGTCGCTCTTCTCATTTCTGAGCTCGCAGTGAGTGCGTAAAGATGTCTAGAAAATAGGGTCTGCCGCCAAGTACGAGGGCCTGGTGAGAAATTTCGCCTGAAGCTATGCAGCTAACATTACATAACTGTCGTGCTGTTTTGTCTTCACGACAATTCTCAGCCGCATTCTGCAGGGGCAATGAAGATGCTCCTGCGTCGTTTTCAAATGGAAATGTTAGATTACCCACAATACAGTCCGCAATTGTCTCCCCCTGAGTTTCATCTCTGGTCACATGAACCGCTATCTTTGAAGACAACATTTTGACACAGACAACGAGGTGTAGGCCAGCGTGGAGAATTGGCGGAAAGCACTGGCGGCTGCCTTCTATGATGAGGCTATTGAAAAGTTGGTACAACGCTATGACAAAAGTCTAAGTCAGAACGGCGACTACGTAGAGAAGTAGCTGAAAGGTGTAGCTAATTGTTACAAGTAAAACATTTCTGATGTTCACTGTGGTTTCAATTTGGCAATCAATCGGAGCTTACTTTCTGAACAGGCCTCGTAGTTGCCACTATTAAAGTCCCAACCCTCGTATTACGATGATGATCTCGTATACGATAGTTTATACAAGTGATACGTCACAGATTAGCACGAAGGATTTGGCAGTGGCAGTATATTTTCAGTGCTCTTTTACTTTCCACATCTGATTGGCACATAAGGGGAAACTGGGTTCGCTTACATAGTTGTTGCACATTTCATCTGTTCAGTTGATATTACTGATTGATATTACGCCATCACCAAAGAAATGAAATACAAATGTCGTCCCTTTGCATGATTATTGCCGAGTGACTTGTTGCTAACGACACGAATATGGTCACAATTTAGAAGCGGAGCTAGGACTAACGTACACTGACACACAGTCGTTCACAAGTTGATGGCTGAATGAGAACTGCTTGTGGCATTGTACTTTACGCACATTTACAGAGTCGCGCAAGAATAAATTTGAAATCCTGTTGTTATTTTCTAAGTTAAACCAAGAAAGAGACAAAATCAGTGGATGGAACACTATACTAGGTATCATACCAAGTCTATTTAACTATGGGTTGGTTAATGAGAGAACTGACAAAATTATAAAACTGTCGTTCGAAACCAGTGTCTGCTTCCACGAGCATTCAAAAATTCTGCCGGAAATGGTTAAAAATTAAAATTTCTGGATCCAATAAATGACGAACTTGCACATCTTTCTACCAGAAGTGGAAATTCTCAGAATCAGAAAATTCAGGGCTACAAAACTATTGTACGGTAGGAACATTCAGGAAGACGAGAATTTTGATTAAGAATAATTTGTGAAGTAGGAAAATTATGGTGGAAGTAAGATGTTTATCGATGTGAGGAGAGTGAAGGCTTTTGACTGATGTAGGTCATTCTACACTCCTGGAAATTGAAATATGAACACCGTGAATTCATTGTCCCAGGAAGGGGAAACTTTATTGACACATTCCTGGGGTCAGATACATCACATGATCACACTGACAGAACCACAGGCACATAGACACAGGCAACAGAGCATGCACAATGTCGGCACTAGTACAGTGTATATCCACCTTTCGCAGCAATGCAGGCTGCTATTCTCCCATGGAGACGATCGTAGAGATGCTGGATGTAGTCCTGTGGAACGGCTTGCCATGCCATTTCCATCTGGCGCCTCAGTTGGACCAGCGTTCGTGCTGGACGTGCAGACCGCGTGAGACGACGCTTCATCCAGTCCCAAACATGCTCAATGGGGGACAAATCCGGAGATCTTGCTGGCCAGGGTAGTTGACTTACACCTTCTAGAGCACGTTGGGTGGCACGGGATACATGCGGAAGTGCATTGTCCTGTTGGAACAGCAAGTTCCCTTGCCGGTCTAGGAATGGTAGAACGATGGGTTCGATGACGGTTTGGATGTACCGTGCACTATTCAGTGTCCCCTCGACGATCACCAGTGGTGTACGGCCAGTGTAGGAGATCGCTCCCCACACCATGATGCCGGGTGTTAGCCCTGTGTGCCTCGGTCGTATGCAGTCCTGATTGTGGCGCTCACCTGCACGGCGCCAAACACGCATACGACCATCATTGGCACCAAGGCAGAAGCGACTCTCATCTCTGACTGCGATGGAGCTCCGTATGCCACGGCAAACTGGCCGACACTGACGGCGGCGGTGCACAAATGCTGCGCAGCTAGCGCCATTCGACGGCCAACACCGCGGTTCCTGGTGTGTCCGCTGTGCCGTGCGTGTGATCATTGCTTGTACAGCCCTCTCGTAGTGTCCGGAGCAAGTATGGTGGGTCTGACACACCGGTGTCAATGTGTTCTTTTTTCCATTTCCAGGAGTGTATAAACAACTAGCCATTTGTCGTTGAAAATATCAACTATACGTGCACTGTAGGGATCAGAAATATGGGAACGAAGTTTTTCGCGACGGCACTTATATGTAAAACATTCTCGTTATTCTTGCGGCGTCAGTTCTGGATAAAATCCCGAGCTTTCGACGATTACCTCTATCGTCACTGTCTTCACTGCTGCTGGGATAGCCTTATTTATAGTCCGTGGACGGCTATGATTGGTCGTCGATTACGTGCTGCTGTCGCAGACGATGTAACTGTGCGCGCCGGTGGCGCCACCGCTTCCGGTGAAACGTAAACCTTGGAAGGAACGTCTCTGCTGCTTCCCTGCATCAAGCGCTCGTTTCCATGCGCAGCTCAGATGGTATCCGCTATCGCGGTTAAAGTTATTTTGGCTCATTCTTATATCAACAGCCTCCTTAATAACAGAATCCCAGTAC
Source organism: Schistocerca americana (assembly GCF_021461395.2). Classification (NCBI taxonomy): domain Eukaryota; kingdom Metazoa; phylum Arthropoda; class Insecta; order Orthoptera; family Acrididae; genus Schistocerca; species Schistocerca americana. The sequence goes on from NC_060126.1 coordinate 481,144,280, forward strand.
GTGGAGGCATGGGACAGAATTTCTGTTTCATCGATCAAAATTTTATGTTTGCTCGTGAGGCTGTGCTCCGCAATTGCCGATTTCTCCAGTCCTCTATTTTTAATATGCCGTTGATGCTCTGCACAGCGGTCGGAAACGGTACGAATCGTCTGACCTATATAATTACTTCCACACTCGCAGGGTATATTATACACTCCTGGAAATGGAAAAAAGAACACATTGACACCCGTGTGTCAGACCCACCATACTTGCTCCGGACACTGCGAGAGGGCTGTACAAGCAATGATCACACGCACGGCACAGCGGACACACCAGGAACCGCGGTGTTGGCCGTCGAATGGCGCTAGCTGCGCAGCATTTGTGCACCGCCGCCGTCAGTGTCAGCCAGTTTGCCGTGGCATACGGAGTTCCATCGCAGTCTTTAACACTGGTAGCATGCCGCGACAGCGTGGACGTGAACCGTATGTGCAGTTGACGGACTTTGAGCGAGGGCGTATAGTGGGCATGCGGGAGGCCGGGTGGACGTACCGCCGAATTGCTCAACACGTGGGGCGTGAGGTCTCCACAGTACATCGATGTTGTCGCCAGTGGTCGGCGGAAGGTGCACGTGCCTGTCGACCTGGGACCGGACCGCAGCGACACACGGATGCACGCCAAGACCGTAGGATCCTACGCAGTGCCGTAGGGGACCGCACCGCCACTTCCCAGCAAATTAGGGACACTGTTGCTCCTGGGGTATCGGCGAGGACCATTCGCAACCGTCTCCATGAAGCTGAGCTACGGTCCCGCACACCGTTAGGCCGTCTTCCGCTCACGCCCCAACATCGCGCAGCCCGCCTCCAGTGGTGTCGCGACAGGCGTGAATGGAGGGACGAATGGAGACGTGTCGTCTTCAGCGAAGAGAGTCGCTTCTGCCTTGGTGCCAATGATGGTCGTATGCGTGTTTGGCGCCGTGCAGGTGAGCGCCACAATCAGGACTGCATACGACCGAGGCACACAGGGCCAACACCAGGCATCATGGTGTGGGGAGCGATCTCCTACACTGGCCGTACACCACTGGTGAACGTCGAGGGGACCCTGAATAGTGCACGGTACATCCAAATCGTCATCGAACCCATCGTTCTACCATTCCTAGACCGGCAAGGGAACTTGCTGTTCCAACAGGACAATGCACGTCCGCATGTATCCCGTGCCACCCAACGTGCTCTAGAAGGTGTAAGTCAACTACCCTGGCCAGCAAGATCTCCGGATCTGTCCCCCATTGAGCATGTTTGGGACTGGATGAAGCGTCGTCTCACGCGGTCTGCACGTCCAGCACGAACGCTGGTCCAACTGAGGCGCCAGGTGGAAATGGCATGGCAAGCCGTTCCACAGGACTACATCCAGCATCTCTACGATCGTCTCCATGGGAGAATAGCAGCCTGCATTGCTGCGAAAGGTGGATATACACTGTACTAGTGCCGACTTGTGCATGCTCTGTTGCCTGTGTCTATGTGCCTGTGGTTCTGTCAGTGTGATCATGTGATGTATCTGACCCCAGGAATGTGTCGATAAAGTTTCCCCTTCCTGGGACAATGAATTCACGGTGTTCATATTTCAATTTCCAGGAGTGTATATACTCCAGGGCCCCTGAGGCCGTGATAGTCCTTGACAGGGCACATCAGCTCCTTAATTTTCTTAGGAGGACGAAAAATCGGTCTTGTACCCTGTCTACGCAGGACTCTTCCTATTTTGCTGGAAATCGCGCCACAAAAAGGAAGAACCGCAATTGGTGTTTCATCCTGTGAGTGTGCAGCATTTTTACGTTTCCTTTTTTTTGGAGAACGCTGCCTTTATATCGCGTGCACCATAGCCATTCTTTCGGAACACGTACTTCAGATGGTTAATCTCGGACCTTAAGTGGTCCTCGTCAGAAACAGTTTTTGCTCTATATACCAACGTGTTCAAAACGGCTCTCTTCTGAGCAGTATGATGGAAACTCTGTGCAGTCAGGTATAAATCGGTATGCGTCGGCTTACGGTATACAGAGTGGCCAAGACGCCCGTCCGCCTGTCATTGTACTAAAGCGTCTAAGAAAGGCAGTCTCCCTTCCTTCTCCATCTCGACAGTGAACTGGATCTTCGAATGTTTGCTGTTCATGTGTTCCACGAATTGTTCTAGAGCTTCTGCGCCGTGTGACCAGATCATAAATGCATCTTCAACGTAACGATAAAATATGCGACAGCAGTACGTAATCGCCGACCAATCAGAAACCGTCCACGGACTATAAATAAGGCTACCACAGCAGCAGTGAAGACAGTCAGCTCCTGACGATGACGATGGAGGTAATCGTCGAAAGCTTGAGATTTTATCCAGAAATTAAATTACAGGTCTGATGACGGTCATGGGATATGACCGAAACCGTTCACCTATGTTCTTGTAGCATACGTGGTGCGATCAAGACTAAATTTTTAAAAAGAAATTTTTTTTAAAAAAAACGTATTTTTGTTGCTCTAAAAGTTTTTTTTTATATATACAGGGCGCCTGCAACTGGGTTGTGGTTGGAGGATGACCGTTGGTTAGCAATATCGATGAAACGATGTGATCTTAAGATGCCACTATTAATAACACTGCATCTTGTAGTACCACTTACTGCTGTGCCATTTTTGAAGTCAGCTGGTTAGTTAGTTTCACGTTTCTTTAGTTCATTTGTACGAATAATCCTAATGAGACTGATCGAGTCATATTATATATACTGACCATTTACAAGCAACATCTTTTAATACGAATGTTAATTGGCAGGACCTAACCATCACGATTTACGTGATATAAGTGGCAGTCACATGAAAACGAGAGAAATGGAAAAAAGTATTATTTCAAAAGTGATCGCCATAACTATTAATATATTTATCCCACTGTGGGACAAGACAACCAATGCCTTCATGGAATAGTGTTTACGGTTGCCTACGGAATCATGATTATACCCAAGAGCGCACTTCTTCTTCCGAAGCAAATCGATGGGCACGAATGTCTTACTTAAGACATTCTTACTTAAGAGTTCGAAAAATATGAAAATCGTGTGGGTAGAGATCGGGGCTGTACGGAGGAGTAAGGGCTCCCGGCGAAACTTCTGCCGCGCAGTCGAAACAACCTACCGACAAAACGTCCGTCCACAT